>NW_022605577.1:739972-745640 GCF_008692095.1 Etheostoma spectabile | reverse complement strand
GGTTTTGTCTTGAACTACATACAAAAATATTCCGACATCACATTTGGAACTCCAGCTGAATACAGTACCTGTGAAGAGCTCCGTGTAGAGCATATAGACGGCCTTGTTGTCCCAGGGATTCTCACTCTGGAGGTCGATAGTGTGCAGAAGGTACTTAATGAAGGTTGTGAGCACCATGGTCATCAGGATTGCATACTGAGGGGCACACACAGAGAAGATATCATTCTGAGAACATTTGTGTCCATTGTTAATAATAATAGCAAGTGTTATCCATAGTTTTGTATGAAAAGGATTAAAGTAAGAGGTTGTGGTATACAGTCGTCTGGACTCAAGAGTCAACTTGAAGTTGTGTACTGATGACTTATATACAGTATCTACGACGTTCCAATTTTTGGGATTGTTTAGTTGCCATCAGAAATTCTGCCGGATGTCTTTCATTTTGGCTTGATGTCCGTTACCTTTTTCTTTCTTTGTGTTGGCATTTTAAACTCAGGTGGTTTTATGAGGACTATGGTTAACTGCTCCTCAGATTTCTGAAAGGTAAATCCACCAAAACAAGTTCATTCCCAAGGCTATTTTGCAGAGGCACAATTGTCAAGAAATGCCATTAAACCAGGGCATGTTTTTCTCCCATCCCCGAATGCTGTGTGGACTAGCCAGACCTTCCTCCTTAGCGCTGTGGAGGAAGGTTTGGCGATGCGAGATTAGAGAGGCAGTGATGGCGTCCTGGACTCAGACTAGAGTCCAACTCCTATTCTCTGGACTTGTGACTCGACTCAGGCTCAGATAATGGGGACTCCAATGGGACTCCTGTTTAGCGGCTCGGACTCGAAACACTGAGAACTAGAGACTTGACTCTGACTCGACAGTTGGTTGCTCGACTACAACACTGGTGGTGAAGCACAGTGGGCTTTTACTTCCGACATGTCTATCTGGTTTTTGTTGTCTTATATTGTATTATATTGCCCAAGGTGGGCTAAATAAGCATTTTAAAGCTAAAAACAGAGAGCTGATATTCAGCTTCAACGAAAGTATGACGAACCTCAAATCCAAAAACGAGCTGGACTGAGGCTCCTCGGGTAATGATGCTGTGACAGGCATGGTTGACAAACAGGAAGTCCAGGACAGCCAGCAGTCCCATGAGAGCTGCAGGAAATAAAGAACACTCAATAAGACGCAGAAAACAACTTCTTTGATTTTGCCGGAAATAAACAAGTCCATACATAGTTTTGAAAGCCTTATCTGATGGATAGTTATTTAAAAACTTTAGCAGCTACTGGTAGGGCTGCACAATACACCTTTTTTATAGTTATCGCGATATCAACTGGCGCAATAAACACCTTGCGAAAGGTTGCAATATATCGCATAATACACTCTGAGATGTTTTGTGGTATGCAATATCAGTTCATAACTGCACTTTAAAATGTCATCATTCCTTCTTTTTTTGTGGGGCCTTATATTTAATTCAATGTTCAATAAAAGATTGCATTTGTTGTATTTTAGCAGCACCTGATTCTGGAAATCAAACTGGAAATGACCATGAAGCTGTGATACCAGCTGTCCTGGCAGCATTGATGTAGAGACCATTAGTGTCTGTGATAATAGAATCATGGACGGAAACGCAAAATTGAGAATGGAAAAAAAAGCTTTAAGACAGATTTCATTGGGGCTCCACATTAAGTCACCGCTAAAAGCTAGCTGGACATTTGAAAATAGGTCTGTCCCAAGTTTCTAACCAAGCGGTAAAAAAACTGTAGTTTAAAAAAACAAACATCTTATAATACATTAAACATAATTCCCAGAAGCTTAAGACCGGTTGGTTTATCAGGCTTGCAATACACTGGGGAAAACATGTATGAAATCAAAGGGCCACTTAGATGACAGAATAGATTTTTGTATCAGTGTTTAGAAAATAGTGTTGTCATAACATCTGGAAGGATGATATATGTAATGAAAGAGAATTTAGGACAATGCATTAAGACCCTGCAGCCCTTGGTTTCTTACCTGTCACAATAACTTATACAATACATATACGCACTGTATTACTTTATTTATTGAATGAGTTAGAAGAGTAGAAGTAGTAGATTTGGGATTGGGTGAGTATAGGGGAATGAGACTCTCTTGTATGCACTTTTATTTTATTTATTTATTTATTTCAACCCTTGTTTCGTTGTTAATTATTCTTTGGTTTCGCACTGGATACTTTAATTCTGTTTTTCTGTAACGAATAGTTTATGAATGCAGATTAATAGTAACTTTGCTTTCACCTCTCTAAGAAAATGAGAGCTGACTCGACTACTTCTAAATCTGTACAATATTCTGTATTTAATCTGTCAATAAAAAAACATTTTGAAGATATTGGAGCCTCAAGGAAAAAAAAAAAATAGAAAAGAAAATTGTGTTGTGGTTTGTTAATATTAACTATTTTACTGGTCTGTTGCGGTGCTCCATTAAACTGTGGTGCACCTGGCCTCATGTGCATCTGCAATGCTTTGCATACGGTTTCATTTCACTGAAAAACTTGTTTCATAAGTAGAGCGGATGCAACGGAAAGAAGTTGAGACAGAAGAAAAAACGCCATCACAGTAGGGCGGGAAGAATGATTTCTGCCGAGGCTCATGATAACGTGTACTTACATAATAATCTGAAGTGTACTTACATAATACTCTGAAGTATACTTACATAATACTCTGAAGTGAAAAATCCAGGATATGTTTGGACTCCGTTCCATCTAAAATAAAAAAATAAAAGAATGATAAACATTGAAATAAACCTGATTTACATGCAACTTAAAACATGTGCAGCCATTTATGGCTATTTAATCATCAATTTTGATTCTGAATGATCTTTTTACATAATGATTGCCCGCACCATTACAGGTGCACCAAAACCTGTAACATGTACCAGTTTGCTTTGTATTCAGCCAAGGTCTGCCGTCTAGTAATAGCAGTTGGGTAAAGCTTCCTAACAGCCAAATAATACTTTTCAACTCAAAGTATTGCACAGTAAGGGCCCTTTACACTAAATTCATAACTGACTTATCAAATTGCACAATATCAAATAACAATGTTTGTTCAACTCTGGTATGCCACACTCACTTTGTCCTGTGTTTCTTTTCTACTTTTAAACAATGTACTGAATGCACACGGATACAGTGGATTAATTAACTGTGTGTACTATGTAAGGTAAGGAACTTGTTTTTTCTCATAACTCACAAAGTCCACCCGGTCCTCGGCCAGCCAGTGAAAGCACTTAAGGAAGAGCAGAAGGGTGAAGAGGGCAACAAATCGAGGGGAGAAGTCGTCCCGGAACACAGTGAACGCCAAGCACGTCTCAGTCACAGCATACCAGGAGCGCTCAATCAGATGCTGATGGTGGACAGGAAAGACACGGGAATAAATATAAACAAAGACGCTGATTAGATAGATACATTGTTGACTTTTAAAGCTGAGACCATGCATTGACTGCATATTAAAACAGAGTGTGTTATGCTGAGCCAAGTGTAAAAGTCCTAAATATAGAAACAACTCTACCTCCATTTCTGCAGCCCTTAGCTGTCCAAAAAACACCTTCCTCATGAACTTTCCCAGCAGAAACACCAACACAAAGGCCTGAATGTACAACACCTGACACCAGAAACAAAACAAACGAAAAGCTTAATTTATCGCAATGTCACAGATATGGCCTTTGAGGAAATGTTTATATCAAACTCAAGATTTGACTTTGACTTTAGCCCTGCCCTTACCGCCATGCTGGGGCTGCTCTTGGTGAGGTAGACCACAGTCGGGTAGAACTGGTGTTTGAGGAGGTAAGCATGTGCCACCACAGCCCCAGTCAGCGCCAGACTGGTGGCAGTCACCAAGGTTGCTCGCACCATTTTGGACTCAGCTCCAGGTACTGGGAGGGGGAGAGACAGATGAAGAGAGAAATAAAGAAGAAGAAGGTTGTTGCAAGTGAAAGCTGACTGATGTAGCGGAGCAGCATGCAAATAAACGTAGCATTGTGCTGGATCATTTTGGTCAGATATCTTTCTGCTATGTTCATTTGTCCCTGTACATATTACATATATGCATTTATACATACACACACATATATCACTATGTAGTTCTTGCAAGATAACAAATTTACATACATTTAAATTGAATGTTCACTAAAAGGCCTTTAGGGCTGGGAGGAAACACAGACCTGTCAACCAGCCAGGTGAACAAAAGTGGTTTTATCCATACTACAAATGTCCCTTTAAAAACAGCTGATTAGCACATTTTAATGAGTTTTGATTAAGAGGGTTTGAAGGAAAAATGTAACTTGTCAAAATAACTGAAGTATAAATAGCTAAAACTGATCCAGCCCTACATTATATAAATCCAGTCTATATAAGTCCCAGCTGGAGTATAAAGTGAATAAGGTTAGTGATATTGTCTTTAGGCCAGACAACAGAGTATGTATCAAACATTAATGCAGGTAAAATGGTCAAAAGTTAACTATTACATGCATGATTTCATTTCCTCCTGCATGGAGGCTCAGCAGTGCTCTTGATTAGCATTGGGTACACTCCCACTACGGCTGCTGCTGAATCAATCCCTTCCTATGCAACACAAAAAACTAGCTTTTCACTTATTTTCGCTCATTAAAGTAGCTAAACACCAACATGTATCGTCATAGAGAAGTAGCAACTATTTTAGCTATTTAGCATTAAAGCTAGCATGGTAAAAATGAAGTCTCTAAAATCCGAGCAGCCTTGTGAGAGCTTTCCGAGAAAAATAGAAATTTACTTAAGATAATAAGCTAGTTACATGCTTCTCATAAACCTAAATATATATATGTTTTTGTATTACTAACGTTACTTTACTCCAGAGTCTACCTACTATCAAAGACAGGTAATTAGGTTAGTTAGCTAGAGCTAGCTAGCGTTAGCCAGCTAAAAGGTAACGTTACAGCTGTCAGAACTCCGCGGGACTTACCGACTCGATGTCTGCGGAATACTTGCTCCTTGCTAATTTGACGGATGTGTCTATGCCTGCTAAAATCTCTATTTTCTTAGCACCTACTCCATTTCCATCGTTTCACGGTAGCCTCTCAGTAATATTTATTATCCTCGCCCTGTTCGCCTGGCTACGTGTTTATCTTTGGCTTGCTCCTTGGGAGCCACATCACATCCGGCTGCTGATGTAAATTGACGCAAGAGCAATTTAAGGCATCACTGACACACAGTGTTACTTGGTGTAAGCCGTTAGAAAGATACTTTGTATTAAATATTGAATTCAATATTTTTTGCATTCAATCGCAAATGTTCTGAGTTGTATTTGAAAAAGCAATTTGTTGAATTGTATTGTCTTTGTAAATGTTGGGTGACCTACCTTTGGGAGATTTACGGTAAATACCCAACGTGGACCAATGGGAAGGTGTCAAATTGGGTTTAATCTGCGCTGCATTATCCTGTAGTATACCACTATGGGAATACCCCACAGGCAAAAAAAAATAAAAAAATAACTCCAGTAGAAATATGAGAATCTTAGGAAACATTCAGAATAACATAAAATTTACTGAAGCTTTGATGTATATGTTTTTCTCTGATGCTGCAAACTATTGGAATATATCATTTAAAGGTGCCCTGCCACACAAAAACGTTTTTACTTGCATTTTTTGAAATATGTCAGGTCCATATGTG
>NW_022605577.1:739817-739962 GCF_008692095.1 Etheostoma spectabile | reverse complement strand
GTGGTGAATGTGAAGATGAACTGCTACCTCCTCTGTCAGCTCTTGCCACTAGAAAGAAATAAGAGGAGAAATCAGGCCAATCACAACAGCTGGTCAGTCTGACCATGTTTTCTGAGCTCATTACTATTCATGAGCTGGGTAAAGG
>NW_022605577.1:737987-739807 GCF_008692095.1 Etheostoma spectabile | reverse complement strand
CCAGGCTCTCATTGGCTAGCTGTTAGCTAATCAGAATCAAGCAGCTTAGCTCGTTGAATATTAATGAGAACTGGCACAAATTATGCTGAGTCTTCTTCAAGGGGGTAAGCTAGCTCTCATGAAGCCGTGCTCCAAAGGCGCCATTTAGATGCTAAGAAGCCATCACCCACCGTTAGCATCCCATTGACTCCCATTCATTTTGACAGCGAATAACGTTACATCTGAAGTGTTTAAAGACTATTCGTCCATTGTTTATTTCTAAAGAAACACGACCATGCATAAAATTATAAAATGTTCCTATACCTCTTGTTTTGGCTCCATAGCAGACATTCTTTTGTAAAAATAGGCTAACGACTGTGTCCTAACCACACGACTTGCTTTCACATAGTTTTAGGTTGAATTAATAATTTTACTAGCCTTTTAGTTTCCAATAGGCTAATTAGCTTGTGCCACTGTTATTTTCTTGCATACTGTATACCTACGCTCTCAGTCTCTGCAAGTTAGGGAATGATTGAAATTTCTCCTTTAATATCAATTTTATTAATATCTACTGGGTTAAGTTTGGTCTTTCCACCTGAAACCTAGAATACATAAAATTTTAGCATCATGCAGTTAGGCATACTTGATTTTTGATCATCAGAATTTATAGTGCTCCACACAGCAGGATGAGGACTTTAAAACTCAGTCCTGACAAGCAGTTTTGTGACCATTTTGCCTTTTGTGGTTGAGTCTGATTGCAACAAATGCATGTTTTTAATTAAATGTATCTGAAGACCATAAAAAAACACTATTGTACGCCACAGTAGTAGCTTTTAGTCAATAAAATTCACCATGTCCCTGTTTGCTGATGTGTCTTTTGGGTTTGCCATGGCGACATCATCCTGATTAAACACATTTCCACACTGTTCATGTACATTAAGATGCATTTCTCTTTTCATCTTGCCAAGTATAAACAGAACAGATAGGAAAAACAACCAACCATTGTTACCAAATAACCTGTTTATTTCATTGAGCTAATTAAGTCAATTATTTATCAACATAATGTCTTGTACCCACGCAAAATTTAATATGCCTCCACAATCCATGAGTGCACAATATTGTTAATACAGTGAGTATGGAAAATACGGTCACTCTTACTTGAACTCAAGAGTACAAACAAGAATCAATAATGATGTCCATTTTCTGATTATATCATAAATGACTATTTCTATTGCAATAGGTGTAACATTCACAATGTTGTTAACTTATGGCATGTTAAACTTGTTCAGTGATTCATCTCCCATAATAAAATCAGGTTGGCATACATACATAACCATCTGACAAGGCAGTAGCTCAGTGTTCATTTCTAACAGTAGAGACTATAAAAAGAAAGCATTTGTTATATCTGAGCCCAATGGTAAACATTATTGTATCTATATCTTAATTGTAAATATCTGACGTGAAGTGTTCAGTAAAATTCCAATTTGTCTGTCGTACATAAGGCAGAGTAGTGAAACAGTTCTGCTACATTAAAAACTACACATACAGAGGAATAAAAACATTTGAGAAAAAAAAACTTGATGCAAAAATTAACATTTGACAGATTCAAGCTTGACAATGGAGCCCTCTTTTCTTGCAGGTGTTGTAGCATTGTCAAGCAGTAGTGTGTCCATGTCATTACTGCCCCTTGGGCATTACTTACTCCTCTCTTTCACCAGGTATCTGCTTGTAAAGCTCAGTCCGGCTGTTGAATTTCCAGCCAGAGTCAATATCCCTTCCCAAAGTTAAGTGTAAACAGTTCAGCCATTAAGACCATCTTAAATTATAAATCACTGAAGGGG
>NW_022605577.1:735923-737977 GCF_008692095.1 Etheostoma spectabile | reverse complement strand
TAACAAAAAAAAAAAAGTCTCCCAAGCTCCCACACATGTCCATCATTAGGACACAGACGAGATTGGGTTGAGAGGTGAACCCATTTGTGTTAGCACCTTGTCCAGCCACTGGAGGGGCCCATGCAGGTGCACCTCGATCCAGCAGGGGGTGCTGGTGACATCCTGTCGGTGATACTCTGCTCCCCAGCCCTGCAAGGTGGCAAAATAAAATGGAACAACACTGAGTATGATGTTTGACTCTTGTTAAAAGAAAAGGATGAGATGTTTATGTATCTTCATCTTAGTGCACAAAGGCCTTACCTTCACAAAGCTCATCCTAATGGTGCACATCTTGGTAAGCTCATAGACGGCCTCAAATCCGTGGTTGACTGACTGGGCCAGCAGCTGGGCAAACTCCTGGTTATTAAAAATCTTGAGGCTACATCCACTGGGGATCTTGCAGACCGTGGTGGGGTGGAAGCCGTGGTGGTAATTACAGTTTCGGCTCTGGACAAAAATGCTGGTGTCACTGAGGCACTCTGCGTAAACCTCCCCTCCCACATAGTACAGGTGCACTCCTGGTTAACAGAGACAAACAACTGAAGGTCAGAACATTCAAACCACAGCTCTGCAAGAACAAATTGTACACATGATCAACTGATGATTGCTGCATGCGACGGAAAGGCGTACCTTTGCCGATGTGTCTGCGGGTGTTCTCAATCGTGGAGTTGCGGTTGACGTTGGACAGCAGTCCGAGGCAGAAGCGGTTCTTGTTGTTTGACGGGTCAGTGAAGCCATCCACCAGCACACTGGTTGAAGAGGCGTGGTAGGCCTCGCCTACTCGGTTGTTAAGTTCATAGTAGACAATAGAGCACCAGTGGCTTGGCTCCTCGTACTCCACTGGCTGCACATCTGGGAAATAAAACAGGTCAGATTAAAAACGGGTGAGTCATAAACTTAACTGATGACATCATCAAACATATAAATCTTCTAGAAGGTATAAGGAATTGATTGTATGGTACAAAGCAACACAGTTGTAGTTACACAGAATTCATTTAGGCAGCGTGGGAGCATCAGCTCCGAGTGGATCTCGGCAGACCTCTGTTGCTCTGAACTCCATGTGCTGGTGTCATGGAGGAAAGCCAATCAAAGTTCATCTAAAAACACACTGCCCAATGTAATGACGCGCAAGACAGAAGCCTTAGTTTTGTGGTGCAAAAGAATGAATGCTCTGGGGTTTTTATTTTAGATTGTTTTGTACAGGATCATGAAAACAATCTCCCGCGGCCTTCACGGGGAAATACTATACCCCCACCACTAGTTATCATTCCGTTTTTGATGGCATGTCACGTAACGTAATAACGTCATCACAAGCCTAACACCTAATGATTCAAAAGAGAGATGTCTTAGCTTTCTCCTGCAAAAAGAATACATGCGCCAGCTATTATGGTTTTTCTCTAAGGGTTAACACTAATTTAGTTATGGAAGGTATGTCATACAGTGGAAAGATAATTTAATTAAAATCATATTGTATAAGCATTGCAATTTGAATTTTTGACTTTAGTAGTTATTGTTGTATATTTTTATTTAGCCAACTGCACTGTCACACTCTCCCCTCCTAAGATACTATACAAGAGTCTATTAGAAATATACTGTCAGGTTATATTAGCAGTTAAACACATCTAAACTGCTTTGCAACAGTTAATGTGGGGACAAAAAACAAATATCTGATCAAAATGGCAAATATTCAAAATAAAAAGGCTTTGTATTGGGGACAAAAATGTAATGAAGACTTCCTTATCCATACAAACCTTTAGACACAGAAATTACCAAATTTTTATTAAAGTGCTCGTATTATGCCCATTTTCAGGATAATTGTATTTTTTTTAATTTTATTTTCAAAAAACACCATATTTGTTGTACTGCACATTGCTGCTGCTCCTCTTTTCACCCTGTGTGTTGAGCTTCTCCGTTTTAGCTAGAAAGCGAGACATCTCACTTCTGTTCCATCTTTGTTGGGAGTTGCACATGCCCAGTAGCAAGGTAAGGACTACTAGCCAGTCAGAAGCAGAGTA
>NW_022605577.1:735247-735913 GCF_008692095.1 Etheostoma spectabile | reverse complement strand
CCACGCTAGCAGCTAGGTGAGCATTATAACGTGTCTCCAGCCTTTACTTCGTCAGTAAGTAAGAACAGCTGACCCTGGCTTTACCGTTGCAGCAGCGCATAGTCGGGTACGTTCATTCAGTTGCACCAACATGTCTGTCGAAATGGCGGGGAACATTTTTACATCAACTTTCCAGAGTGGACAAATTGTGCATCCAAGGCTGTACTCACTAGGGCTGCACGATTATGGCCAAAAGGATAATGATTATTTCAATTAATATTGAGATTACAATTATTTGTTGATTATAACAAAAACAAATTGTATAGTCTAATATGGGCTATAACTGCCTTCACATCCATATTATGCAACATTCTTCTGTCTTAAGTTGAATGTTGTATAGACATACAGCTGCGATACATGTAAATGAAAATAAGCTATCTTAAATAAATAGACTACGATGTATTTTTTTAAAAGCTCCTTCACTTGTTTCAACAATGCGATGGACGTATATGCTACTCACACAGTGACAGCTGACTCATTATGAATGGTTCAGCAAAGTTACACATGTGTGTATGAAATGTCTATCGTCACAGCGCTGCGTTTTTATGAACTATGATATTCTGGCCATGGGTCACATCTCTTGCAGGTCCTGCAGGCTCCGTCTCACACGCTATTACTCTACGAACT
>NW_022605577.1:735103-735237 GCF_008692095.1 Etheostoma spectabile | reverse complement strand
GCATTCAATAACTTCTTCTGTGTTTTTCGCCGTGGCAGCCGTCGTAGCAGAGTTACCAGCCAAAAGAGTGGTACAAATACAGGTTTGCCATTCTTGCTTAACAATATACAGCTGTGTTAATAACAATTAAAACT
>NW_022605577.1:734963-735093 GCF_008692095.1 Etheostoma spectabile | reverse complement strand
ACAAATGTCAGAAGTGTGGACCAGCGGCCGCTGTGTCTCTCGATGTTGTTATGGAGCCGTATGTGAGTTAATGGGGGCGGGGCTGCACGGAGAATAAGAAAAGAGATCCAAACACAGGCACGGCTTTACA
>NW_022605577.1:734779-734953 GCF_008692095.1 Etheostoma spectabile | reverse complement strand
GTCATGTAAGGCAAAATTAAACCATATCGATATCAACAACATTGCCTTTGGTGGAGAGGCAGCGGATGAGTGGACATTAGCACCGGTGTGACCGGAAAAATGTTAGTCGCACACTAGAGCCCTGTGAGCTAGCAGTCGCTAACACTAGCACTGGTCACTGCTGTTATCTGAAAA
>NW_022605577.1:730676-733176 GCF_008692095.1 Etheostoma spectabile | reverse complement strand
CGACAGAGATGCAATATGAGCTTTCCAAGCCCATATTCAGGCACACAGGGAAACAACAATGCAGTAAACCCCCATTTAGATGGCAGTTAGGATATTTCAATGATTAAGATGCTTGTGAACGAAGACAAATACCATCAGGGCTTTCCAGTATAATAAAGCTCAAATCCTAAAATGCCATGAAAAACTTTCTGCCTGACTGCCTGCAGCCACCGGACGTGTCAGCAGATCTGGACTAGAGCAGAATAGAGCTTTAGTCACCAGACACACACAGCTGTATCATCCGCACACACTGAAACACAAGTACAATCTAAATAGTCAAAGTATTTCTATCAAGAATTTTGAACACGGCCGAAAAGAATGCTATTTCTTCATGTTAGATGTATCTCATGTCTCCAGTCCTTAACAATGAGACAGAAAGGTTGACTGGTCCATTGAGTTAGTGCCTTGACAGCAGCCCTGGCTCTATTGGACACTGCTTAGCTGGCATTTCCTTTGTTCTCATTTAGGGGCGTAGCTTGATTTGGATGAATATAATATTATAACCTGGTTAGAGTACTGTTAAAACATCTTTTTATTGCTTAGTAATGCAAGTGGGTATAGACTATTAGTAATTATAAAGTTGGAATTTTATGACATACAATAGTAAACAATTTACTCAATGCTTCAATGTATTGCACCCACAATGTGTGGATTGGGAGTTTTGTAAATGATAAGCATTTTAAAAAATAAATGTATTCTCACTTAATTATAGACACTTGATTTTCCTTCTTACATTACACAACTCAAAAACAGAAACTTATCAGAAGCTAATATTTATTAACAGTTAGCCTCTTGTTGGCTACTTGACAGCAATCCAAAAAGAAAACAATAGTTTGAAATCTTCCCAGGGTCAGGCACATGAGTATATCTGGCGTACCTGGGAGCTGGAATGGACTGGAGGGCCCCGAGCTGGCAGGAGAGTTTGGATAAGTACCACTGCTGGCTGGAGAAGGGGGGTACGGAGAGTTAGGAGAGATGGGAAAAGAACCGCCTCCACCTCCTCCACCGCCACTGCTGCTGCCGCCAGCGCTGTGTGGCTGCTGAAAGGACTCTGGAAAGGTGGCATTCAAGGGCATGTGCGGCTCATTGTGGGTGAGGTTTCGGAACTGTACCAGCAAACTGTGCTGTGGGTTGAACTCGCTGTGCCGAGGTACCAGAACAGGAGGGAGCACTGGATGGTAGAACAAAGAAGGCAGTGGAGGAAAATGAGCTAGGAGTTGAAAATTAACAAATCCCACAGACGGAAAGATATTTTAATATCATCATCAAGAAAACAAATGGATCATTATATGTAAGTTGACCATGTCTACCACACACGTCTCTAACCAGAAAACCTTTTTGAAGTAGGGATTGTTTTGAACTTAAATGTATTTCCTTGTTAATAATGTATCATTTCCATTACTAATAAAGGAAATGCGGCCAGTGTTGGAAAGAGAAGCCCTTGATGGGCAAGCTCTTAGAAAAGAAGCTGTGGAGCACACTCATGTGTAACAGCTGTTAACTAAATATTTTCTTGATTCAGCATTTGACCTATACTAAGTCAGAAATATGCACAAAAAAAATGCCACTTTACAATATCCTAAATATAATTTTTGTATACAGCCAAAAACATTAGCAGTTCTTAGTTTTGTAAAACAAAAAAATACACATACCATCTCGACCTATGTCTTAAAACAGTGTAACATAATATACGCAACACTGTCAAACACCAACAGACCTTGGTAAAGATATAACCACAGAGGTCATCCACATTTGTTTTCATTTTCAACTTTGTCAACTGTGCCAAACTACCCAGTGAGCTTTGCCTTAAAAGATATGACGTGCAGTCTATCCTGACCGACGTGTTGTCTATATCCTCGACCTGGTCAATACAGAGCTGGCAATCCCAGACCAGCCTTATATCAGAAAGGCTGTCCCCTTAGGGTCATCCGTGAGTCTATGTGATGTTGTGTATGATTGAGTGACAGAAAGAGAGATAGAGAAGGGATAGTGATTAGAAAGTGCTGAGAGTCTAGTCTGAAGTGGTTTATGCATTTAGTAAGGCTCTCTCTGATGCCACACCCTATCTGGAGTGCCTGAGGCATATAATCTAATAAGACTCCAAAAGAGCTAGTGATATTGATTTTCTGTGAAATGGAGGGGGCGGGTGGAACAGGCCCATGAGATGACAGCCTCCTGACCTCTGTGGATTTGTTTACCAGCTCCACAGTTTACCCAGAGATCTATCTACGGGATGTACACAGCTCTACACTGGTCGAATCCGTCTCATATTGTACATTACAAATTAACAGATTTGGTGATTATCGTGCCTTATTGAACACCCTTTACTCAAATTTGGAAAAGCAATATGAATGGGACACCTTTCCATGTCATTCAAAACTACACATCTAAGTCATAAGAATGTCTTTCTTAAATATCTGAAGATAATTTTAAAGTAATTTATTTCGATAGGACAAAAAAA
>NW_022605577.1:721285-730666 GCF_008692095.1 Etheostoma spectabile | reverse complement strand
AAACTTTGTTAGGAATATGTGTTCAGCATTAAGTATCGAAAAAATAACCTGAAGGCAAGTCCATATTCTTTGAATATTCTATTTAAAGAAAGTGAGGGTACCTACCGGGACTCTCCACTCGCTTGTAGTGATATGGGTTGATGCAGACCTCTTTCTGTTTGGAGCCAAACGGGTACTCGCACACCTCCAGGGGCTTGAGCTCATGGTGGGACTGGAGGTCTGGCCAGCGCCACACTCTGCAGTAGATTACATGAGGCAGACCTTTCCTGTGGGAAACCTGTAGTCGGCCATCCAGTGATCTTGGAATGGTTACACACTTGCTAGGCTGCCCAGGGCAGCTCAGAGCTTTCTCCAGGTCCTCCATAGCCCCTTTCTTCTTCTTCAGCTTTTTCACGAGCGCATCCACTGCCTTTTCTGCCCATTTCTCCTCCTCGTCTCCCTGCTTCCAGCCGAGCAGGCGCTTGACTGCTGGGCTCGTGAAGGAGAAGAGACTGGACATGGAGGTCATGCTGGATGCTGCAGTGTAGTGTAAAACTGAGGACTTCTGTGGTGGCTGCACAATTCAGGGGGACCAGGGGGGTCCAAAAGCCCCCTGCTGATAACCTCCAATTAGCGTTAGTAGCCTAAATAAGTGTGTTGGAATGCGTGGTCAACAAGAGAAACCACTTAGGTGTGTGAATTTGAGTGTGTGTGCTTGTGTGTGTAAGTATAAGAGGCCAACAGAGATGAGGGGTGGGGTCAGGAGAGGAGGCTTTAGCCTTGTCTGACCAAGGACAGGAAGCAGGGGAGGGAGGGGAGTCAGCAAGCAGGACGCAGCTGCTGCTGCTCAGGAAGAGCCCTGCAGCAAGCGGTCCGGAGTTGGGTCACCACCACTGATGGAGGGAGAGGGGGTGCAGGCTGCAGGAGCGGAGATCAGGACCTCTGTCAAACGGACAAGCTGCAGCAGGTCTTACCGGTGCAAGATGACAGGCTAGGAAATAAGGAAGACACTGCTTCTCAACAACAACTCCCAGCTCCTCTCCAACCAGTGCACAGTCAGTGTTCTACTCTGCAAGGCTTCTGCAAAACAAACAGAGAAGCAGATGTAAAGATTAGCAAAACACTAATTTTGTTTGGCATTACGTATTTAGATAAACAGGCAAATATTCCAATATCACAATCAAAATACATTTTTAAAATCCAATTGTAAAAAGAGTTTGAACTTCAGCATAGCATGTGACAAACAGGATGATTAAAAAGACATGTGTGCCCTTTTTTGATCTGACACATTATTTCCATAAAGAGACTTGCTAAAACTTGGAAAATTCAGATTCTCTGAAAAAGGTGTCACATGTACAACTTGCAGACAGTCACAAATATGAAAACCCGTTGAAACACTCTTGACCTTAAATTAACTTAGAAATAAATAAATACATAAAGTTACCTTTATTTACTGTTATCAGCCATTTTGGCGTTGCACAACCATGAGTCATGAAAAAGCGTAATTCTGAATCACCACCTTAAAAATGAATGGAGTATTGCTTCAGGATGTCTCTGATGAATGCCGCAACAAACTACTGTTTAGAGATACGGAGTGTTTGAAATAATCTTCCTGACACACAATTACACTAATGAAATGCTGCGATATCTGACACTTTTGCGTATGTCATGCAGCCCCAGCCCGAAGACAGTTCAAACACATGTAGCCTGCAGCAGCTGTTTGGGGGCTTGTGAAACCAGCCTTAGTTAAAAAGGAAGTGACCACAAAGAGCTGCTTCCTCCCTCATCCCATCTCTTCCCCGATCCCTCCCTTCCAGCACACAGCTGTCCAACAGCACTGCACCCACTTCCACTACTTATTGTTCTACATGCACATTAAAGCAGAGGGAAACCTAGAAGTAGAACATGTAGGCAGGCAAAGTGATACATCTAGTGATACATCAAGTTTTTTCTGATAGTCACCAGCTGCTGTTTCCACATAGCCTGATCAGTCAGAGATTTGGATGTAGCAGGACTCTATTAGCATGGATCACCATTGCACTGTAAAAAGGGGTGATCAGTAAATGCCAGATTTCAACATAAAGACATGTCCAATCTCCCTGAAACGAGCAGTAACATATTGTTTGATGTCGAGATATAACTTGCCGGAATGGGCCGAGCTGATTTGCATCTGAATGACTAACCCTTCAGATAAAGCTCTACAAAGATCATCTCCACTAACTGATAACAGTGCACACTCATAGCTCTTTGTGTTTTCACTTTCAATGACATCAAAGAGGCTGAAAATCAAATCAATCTTGCCCAAACATATTTTCTCAAAGCCACATTTTGAAAGGGGACTTGGGGATAACTGAACCCCGTTTTACTGATCATTGCCTAAGTTTACTGTAACCATGCTTAAGATAGTTTGTGATCTTACAAAAATCATCAGTGTCTCCTTAGAATTCCTTAGCACATGGGTGATATACAATTACAACAAAGACTTTACCAAACATATTTTGTTTATTGAAAGACAATGTTAAATCATGGTCTTTGTTTTTATATTTTACTATAGTCCAAAAGAAATGCCTTGCTTTTTTCCCTTTTTCCACATGCACAATGTTCACATAGTTTTAGTTTAAATTTAGAGCCACTGGATAATTTTAACTGAAGTAACATGTCAGGAGACAGTTTTGGTAACAAAGGGATATAATTCATACTAAGAACCAATACTCATCTGAGGCTCTTTTCCAAAAACCAAAACCCTTCCATACAAATGAGAAAAGAAGCAAACTGGAAGAGGTAAACAACAAAAATCATCCCAAATCGCTGTTATATTGGCCTGTATGAGTGGTTGATTATCACAGCCTGGTGGACTCTTCAGAGGTAACATTAAACTAATGCCGTCCATCTCGCTTTAACGAAGCGTAACATTTAAAAACTCAACAATACTTTGCTCTACTGTGCGCGATCTGCCTTCAATGCTTGACAAGTCTGAAGTACAGGGAACGGACAGTATGGGAGACCATTGAGTTAAGCACCCCCCACCCAGAGAAAGAGAAATGAGATTCAGAAAATCTAACGTTAGCGTTACACAAATCCTCAAACAGTAGTAAAAATAGCTTTTAGCACCGCTCTAATTTAACTCAACCACAGAAATACGCAAAGTCATAATATAACACCTTATTTTAGTGGTATTAGCGTACCCTGGTATGTAGCAAGCTAATGCAAGTAACCTCGAGAAGTTGCTAACTAGCTTAGCAAAAGTTAACAGGACACAATTTGTTTAGCTTAAACTTAGTCATTCACCTTATAAGAACCAACGTATCTCTATCGTCATCTAGTTTAAGAGTCTACCGTTCCAGAACGCCGTTTCCTCTGTTAATTTGACTTTATGAGCCATAAATTTACCTCTTAACGGTAGGCAAAAGTTAGTTCACCCTTCTTCCTCCTCTTCCTCCATTCCAGAAACTTTTTTAACTTCTCAAAACTGAGGCTAAGCTATGCTAGCTGTTAGCCCAGCCCTCCGAGGGGAAAGTGGCGAGCCTCTGCCCAGCGTACCCTGCTGATGTAGCTAGCTAGCTAGCTTGCTGGAGTTCACTTCCAGTCTTTTAATGAAACAATTCAATAACAGCTTAGTCACATACCTTTTAACAAGACACACAAGCCATGGCAATACGTTTTCTGTGTTACGTTCAGGCTGGAGTTCCTACTCTCTCAAATATGTTCTCTCTATTTCCACAGTTTCTTCCCTCCGTCTCCCCGTGCCATGTCCTCCAGATCCTGGACACAAGTAGCTAGACTGGGAGGCGGAATGCATATCACTCCGCTTTACTAACAAACTAGTGCTCGCTTTCCGCTGAGGAGAATTCGGTTCTTACTGCAGTGACTAAAACGTACTACCACAACATAAGCTAAATAGCTCTTTTTTAATGTTTTTTTTTTTTTTACAAAGTAGTACCATTAATGGCTAACTGTTTGACACATGAATTCGCTTCCCTCGCGCAGAAATAAGGGAATGTTCCTAGTGAACAAACTTTTTCCACTTTTGGCAGTTATAGCTAGATTATTACACTCATAGGATTCAAACATAAAATTAGAAGTTGCACCTCTAAACGAAATAAACATTAGCACTGCTGGTCTATTTAAATTCGTTATTGATGCTCCAGTGTACGAAGTGGCAATTCTTACGGTGGTCGTGCTGCGGCTCTGTAACGTCTCACAAGTTGCTGGCTCCACTCAGTCTGGAGCACTGCGGTTTGTTGTGTATTGCTGTCCTTTGTTGTCACTTGTTCCCAGTTTTAACAGTTTTAATCAATTTAATTTATTTAAAGAAACAAACTGATAATTACTAGTTAACACACGTTTCCGTAGACGAACCGATACTCTCTGGCAAGATAATGTTGGGAGTGCGGATTCTTCATTCAGTCTTCAGAGTCAGATTCCAAATGAAATGCGTTGTCCATGTTCAACCACTAGAGGGCAACCTACACCTGGCTAGCTTTGGGCAGTTGGAAGTATAATTACATCGAATTAACTGGTGCAGTTGGTTTGTGTATTGACGATTAATCAATACACAATCAGTCAATATAATACATGCTCCCATCACATGCAGGCAGAGATGTTGCATAAGTTTATACACCCATGCTAAAGTTGATTAAATAGAGGAATAAAAGAACAAAAAAAACATCTTTTGGAAAGTGATCTTAATTCCTTCATTTAAAAAAAATTGGAAAATCCAACCTTTTAAGCACACCAATTTTCTATGTGAATGAATAATGTATCATAAATACATAAATGTTCTTCCTAAAAAATTAAATTCCCATAGAGGCAGGCACATTTTTATTTTTAAAAGCCCAGGTATTTAAATGGCTCAAGATACTATTTATCTAGATACTAGTTCCTTTGGTCTTTGGAATTAAAAGACCTTGAAGACTTTGGATTTAATTCCCACATGGCATTTATTAACCCTATAAATCATACTCATGGGTCACTTTTTGATCAAGGAATTAGGAGTGGGTAAAGTTTACATCTCTGCCGCACTGTCTACAAGGATGTATCCATTTTCTTTTAAATGACTGCATGTCAATCATTGCTCATGCACAAACATTTCATAGTGTCCTCCCCTCCCCCTTCTTGGATATGTTCAACTTTGCCTTTTATTTTTTTTATTTGCACTTTCCACACACACACACTAAAAACACAACACACACACACACACACACACACACACAACACACACACACACACACACACACACACACACACACACACACACACACACACACACACACACACACACACACACACACACACACACACACACACACACACACACACACACACACACACACACACACACACACACACACACACACACACACACACACACACCCCACAACACAAACCCCACACACCCCAAACACACACACCAAACACACCACACTACACAACACACACACACACACACACACACACACACACACTATCTGTATAGCACCTTGACCTACTATATTATTAAAATAAAGTGTCATTTTGTCCTTTCTTTGATTTACTTGACAGCATTGAATAGCCTGCTATCACACTAAGCTAAGATTCAGTTGTAAAGTATGCCTTTACAGATGTAAATACATTTAACAGAAATGAAGGGGGGGGTTTTGCTTGGTTGTTTGTCCATGATGTAAGTCATATGATTTTGTGAATCATAAGAATGCGCAAAAAAACACAAATAAGATACTAGTACCAACTTTAATAAAAATGATTAGCTGTACAGTGTAAATAGGCTTTGGTGGATGAGCTTACAGTATTTTTTCCTACAGGGGCGCAGTGTTCAACCAGCTGAGCCGTAACAAGACACAAAGAAACAGTGCAATGTTAAAAATAAAACAAATAAAATAACTAAAAATGGAAAATAGAGTGGTATTTCATATTTGTGTAACAGCCCAATCTTAGTAAGGAACTAACTTTGTAAATGTGTATTGTGATGGAAGTATAAGTATACATTTGGCCAGTGTGAAATAAAGCCTTGAAAATAACAACATTCACATAAACAATTTTCTGATTAAGGTTGTGATAAAGACGGTTCGGTTAAAAAAAAAAAAAAAAAATAATAATCTGGGGCGGCCTCTGGCTCACCCTGTGGGAGCGTTCACCCCATGTAGGCTAAGTGTCACCCCCCCATCTCTCTCCCCCTTTTATGTCTATCCACTGTCACTACAATAAAAGAGGAAAAAGCCCCCAAAAATAATCTTTTACAAAAAAAAAAATCCCCGCTGCCCTTAATGTACATGTGCTCGTAACAGTGAGTGTATGTACATCCATTTTTCTATACTTTTATTCATTTCCCCCCCCCTCTCAGGCTCAGTGTGACAAGGATTGTTAAGTTACATGTTTATTTTACAATAAAGTTATAGTGACTATTCACAGATCATGTATTCCCAGCAAAACAATATTGGAATGTGTTCCAAACACTATTTTTTAAATTACAAATATTGAGAAGGAAAATGTTTGCAAATCTTCTCAACATTTCATTTCAGCAAATGTCTTAAAACAAAGATGTTAATTACACCAAATTAACAAAATCCACACACTTGAGTGCAATCAGTGAACTACTTTTGATTCAAACTGATTAAATGATCAATGTGAAACGCCATTGGCCCGAGTACGTGATGGGTCACATGATCAGGACAGGAAGTAGTACACAGCAGGTTCCTTGGAGAGCAGCATTGGATATATTGTAGGGACATGACCCCGTTTCCACCTCAAGAGTCATCTTTGCATGTTTTGTAACTTTTAAACTTTTTTTAATCCACTTGCACAACCTTCACAAAGTATTGCTTTCATTATCCGCAGTAAACCATCGGATAATGATTTATTAATGGTTTTAAATTCAGAGTAACTGGTCTGGATTTCACATCAGATTAAATAAAAAAAAAGTCACTTAAAAATGATTTGTCTCCTGCCTGCAACCAATCAGATTTTTTTTAAGATGGTAAATATAAATATTCTGCAATGACTGCCCTGTATTTCAGAGCAACTATCCACATTAACAGTTTAATAATTTAGCTTTACCCCAGTTGTTTTAGTGCTGCCAAAATATTGCTTATTGCAGCCTCCGAAATGTGAGGATTTCTATTTCATTCCATACTTTCCAGGCTATTATCACCATGAACCAGAGAACCAGTTGATTGGAATGACTGTTTTTTCAAGAGATGGTTTCCATCTATGAAAAAAGGCCAGTTTAAATAATATGTATTTGTTGCAGTAAGGAATGAGGCTTGCTGCATGCTCTCTCCAATCATGGACATGCTAATAATGTAGAGAGGCCCAAAGACCTGCTGTCCTTAATAATACATCCTATGTGTTTTGTGGTGTGGATGTCATGGTGCTTGGCAATGATGTCGCTGTTCTGTGCTATTGGTTTTGACATAAAAAAAGAGATCTAATGAAGTTAAAGTGTCAAATAAAAGGAAAGAAAAAGGGCAGTTTACAACCCACATGTCCTAAAATAGACCAATGGGCCCATTAACAGGAAACGCATGTGTTTAATTATGTTCATTTATAAAAATGTCTCGTTGGCAGATGTTCTCTGATGGAAATGTGTATCTTTAGAAACAAACTACTGAGCATATCAGTAAGTGTTTTCATGCTTGGGCTTCTTTTTTGGAATTTTTGCAAACACAAGACTGTAAGCCCCGAAGGGCCGACACATTGAATTAGATTGAAAAAGTGGGAGGAGGGGGGCTGAAATTAAGCCGAGAGACTGAGGGTCAAATGCAGAGACATAGTCATGCTGGCATTTAAAAAGTAACTTAATAAGTTACACTCCATGAACCCCTTCTCCCTACAACCAGTTAAATATATGTCCTTTCCATAAGTGATGTTTTTAACACACAGCCACTAAAGCGGCAATCTGCTTTTACTTTAGAGTACCTTGGCATTTTCTGTAGCATCACCTGGACTCAACAAGCACTTACTGAACAATGTGTCAAATGGTAGTGGATGCTAACTGATCTGTTCAAGTTACAATGCATAAATGGTCGGCAAATGAAGGCACTGGAAAAAATGAGAGTATTTGATAAAGACATCACTACGTTTTACTGTAGTAACATACACAACATATTCCTAAGCAGCATCACACTCTCATATCACAGAAAATATGAGGAGCAATAGGTACATTTCATTTCATTTCATGAGGCGAAAAGCTGGTGAGCTTTGACATGAAGTGGACACAACAAACGTCTCCTTTGGTGCTGGACACTATCTGTCCTGATTGTCCAACCTGAGGCCACGGTCCAAGGCGTCCTCAGAGGGAGTGTCTAGGACAGGATTGACAAATCCCTCAAATTCAGTGTCTGCGTTGTCCTCTGGAAGGGTACTCACAAAATCGTTCTCCCACTCCAGTGCGTTGGAGTCCTCGGAGGCCGAGGTCGGGCCACTGTTCAGCGGCTTGGCGCCGGGCCGCAGGGCGGCGCGCAGGATGTCCTCCTCCGTCCGGGACCTCTCCCAGGCTGGAAGAGCACGATTGATTCCTACAACACAAGGACACGAGCTTTCATTCTGACAGCAGAAGGCAACAAAGTCAAAAACTGCTTCAGGCTCAGAGTATCCAAGTAACCTGTTCCAAACCTAATTTAAAACTTAATATACATTTCTTTTTATGGAACCTAACCTAGATGCCATATATGTATATCAGGGTCTTCCCTAGTATTATACGGTAGGTGCAGCACCTAGGTTTAAAAAATGTAATATCAATCGGGAGCATCTAAAATGACTTTTTTTCCCCAGAAGTAATGGTTGTAGTTGGTTTCTGATGGACTTATTTAGCAAGTTTTGTATTTAAAGTTCTTGATTGTTTTGATTATTTATTATCTACTCTTGCTTGTCCAACGTTTTAAACACAGATAATGTAGTAAGGGTCCAAAAGTATGTCAAACTGCATTTTTTTTTTATAAACTTAACATTTTCTCAAAGGAGGACCCTTAAACCCCCAGACAAATTCCACAAACTGAGGGTAAACACGTAGATACAGTGCAGGATCTTTAGTTTTATAATCAGAGCTGAATTGGCTGTGTGTATATTAAAAAAAATATATACAGACAGCCCCTGTGAGGCCATGCATATTATTATGCATTGTTGTTGCAAGGCAACAGACACTGTGGGACTCCTACCTTGCAACAGCAATGCATAATAATTACCACGTATGAATCATACTAAAATGATTAAATGATATTGTGATTTTCAGTGTCTTAGTAGATAAAATGAACGTGAAAAGAAATGTGTTTCTGCTGAATGGCAGACAAGAATCCTCGAATACCGACATATTTAACTCCTGTTTAAATATTTTGGATGGGACTTTTGACGAGGGTTGATAGATATAAGATCCGCTGTATGCACTGTGCACAAATGGCCTGCTCTGCCTCT
>NW_022605577.1:718575-721275 GCF_008692095.1 Etheostoma spectabile | reverse complement strand
CCTCCCCCAATTTGCTGCAGTGTCACTGAAAAAAAAAAGAAGTAACCAGAGCCCTGTTCTGGAGGCTCAGAAAGCTCTGCCTTGGTCCCCTTCCGGTGTGATCCCAGTTTGAACTTCAACCAGGACGTTCCACGAACGCTCGGTGGATCAGTGATTTTGCGACAGACCCGAATGAAACCCTCACCTTCCTCGTCTTCCCACTCTAGATCCAGGGAGGTCCCGTCATCGTTGGTGGAGCGGGTCTTGGTGGTGAAGTCCCAGCTGCACTCCGTGTTGGGGGTCACCACGTTGGTGTCGGACGGCAGTCCTGCAAACAAAGAGTCACTTGTAACAGCGGCGTGCATGGAACTCCAATGCCTTTTCACGGAGATGCGGTATGCCCCAGACCGACACACACCTGCATGTACGGTACAGAATATCTGTGTATTATAAGAGCTGATATTATCAAGGCCAGATGGTTCACTTACTGTTGCCCCTGAAAGAGTCCGACTGGGCTTTCACATTCTGGAGGTAGACGTCAAAATCCTGGCCCGAGTTTTGTCTGGAACGGGTCGTGACAACAAAAGCAGAACTGTAAGAGCAATCACAATGGGTCTGGATAATTCCTTAATATTTTGATTAATTAAAATATTAAATTTGAAATAATGCCACTTTACATTCTTTCAGTGCTTTTTGAACGTTGCCTGTTGTTTGTTGGGTGTTTTTTTACTGTGGAAAAAATGCTGCTGTGACAGGAGAATTTTCCCCATTGTGGGATGAATAAAGTATTATCTAACCTAATCTAATCAAGGCTTTTAGCGATACCGGTTCCTCTTTGTTTGTAGCTCCTTTCTGGCCCAGTGAAAAGGATTTAATTGAGTTATGAGACTGGCATTAGTACACTGCAGGAACCAACGGTGTGCTCACGTCGTTAAATCAATGTTCCTGTTGAGATCTTAAAAAAGAAATATGTCAGATTGTCTGCCAAAAAGCAACACATCAGACATCTGAGGTGCTGACAAATTGAGTTGTTGATTATTACTACTTATTAAATGAGTGATTTGTCAGCTGCCGTGGTTCAGTGGGTAACTTAATAAAAAAAACAAGCAAATATGACAAATGTTCTGCCATATTTGCTGAAACTGTCACTATGTACTGACAGAAGCTAACCCAAGACAGTTTGTGAAAAGAAATCATGTCCTCTGCCTTGGTTTCTGAAAAAAATTGAGGTGAAAAACAGAATCTTGATTCATATGTCTGATTGGTTGTTTTTCTTATGCCGTTGGAAGCTCCAGGAGGAGGCAGAGGAACAAGATTGGGTCGTCGCCCCCCCAAATTGGAAAGCAAACTTTTGGAAGGCAAGCAATTTTTTTCTGAACATTACCAACTGTAGTTTGAACTTATTGGCCCTTTAAATAAATCTCAGAGAGAGAGAGAGAGAGAGAGAGTATACGGCTGTATATGGAGTATATGGTTGTTTTTCTTATGGCACTGGAAGCATCAGGAGGAAGCAGAGGAACAGGATCGTGTCGTTGCCCCCCCCCGAATGGGAAAGCAAACTTTTAGAAAGCACGCAATTTCTTCATGAAAGTTACCAACTGTAGCTTTAACGTATTGCCCCTTTAAATAAATCCTAGAGAGAGAGAGTATACACACACACACACACACTTAGTACGCCTACTAAAATCTATGCAGCGCCTCATGACCGCAGCTCGTCCTCAGCTACACAGCTATCCCGTTGTCTGATGAACTCAAGTGACTCACTTTCTTTGCTGAGTTTCACCGCCGGAGCCATCTGCTTTCCCC
This sequence comes from Etheostoma spectabile, assembly GCF_008692095.1. Taxonomy (NCBI): domain Eukaryota; kingdom Metazoa; phylum Chordata; class Actinopteri; order Perciformes; family Percidae; genus Etheostoma; species Etheostoma spectabile. Next base: position 719,490 of record NW_022605577.1, on the reverse strand, counting down.
CGTGTCCTCTGGGCAGGCAGCTGCTAACAAAAAACCCCACAGATCAAGTAAAAAGACAGTCCTGTTTAATCCCATGATTTAAAAAAAAAGAAAAAAAAAAAGACTGTTTTTAATAGCAGTTTTGGTGCTATTAGGGAAAAAATGAGAGCAAAAAAACAAGATCATGAAACAAAGCAACACCAGAGAAGCAGTGGAATGTGGCATGAAAAGCAAAGAAATCTCAATCCCAGCTGGGTCCCATTTCCATTACATCACATTCTATGAAAAGCCATTTCCCTGCAGCAGTATAGCAAATATATAGCCATGAAATATAATAATACTATTACATGCTAATAGCCCACACTTCTCATGTGAATGCTTGTACTTGTGAATAAGGGTCACTGCAAGTTTAGTCTATTGTATATTGTCCTCATCTGTCTATAAGTTCATCCTGAAGTGCCCAATACTAAAAATACTGACCATTAGCATTGTTACTCTACAGCACATGTGTCAAACTCAAGGCCCGCGGGCCAAACCCGGCCCCTCGCAGGTTTTAATGTGGCCGCATATCAATTCAGGTCCACAATAAATGTAATCTGCGACAAACGAAAAGGACGGGAAACTCAAAGCAGAATTTGGCAGATCTTCCGACTTTAGGGCGCAGAAATCCCCCCAGAAGGGGAGAGTTTTCATATTCAGGCTGTGAAGCAGGAGGGTGTGAGACGGCCGTGTGGTGGACTGCGTTTAAAAATGTAGTCGTTGTTTTGCTGGCGTTCGTTAAGATCAACAAATGTAGAAGTCGACAAAAAGAAAAGAAATGCAACACAGCTTAATACAGTGAAAGATAGGGGTGGGGGAAAAAAAAAATCAATACAGCATAGTATCGCGATATTTTCAGTGGCAATACAGTATCGATACACAGGCGCCAAGTATCGA
>NW_022605577.1:718012-718565 GCF_008692095.1 Etheostoma spectabile | reverse complement strand
TTTTATTATATATGTGTTGGTCAGTTTGTCTGCTTTTCCATTTTGCAGCAATAAAATTGAAGTAATTTCCATTATTTATTCATCATTCTCATTTCCTATTTCAGAACTGTTCATACTGTTCATATTGTAATACAATAACTTAATACTATTTATCCCAGTACCCTTTGCACTATGTTCCACATTTAAATAATTTTTATTGGTCTCTTCATTGCACTCATCTCTCTACATTGTTTCTGTTTAGAGTATATATATTAGTGTGTCTATATTAGTGTGTATATATTGTTTGTTGGGTTGTTTGTTTTGTATGTGTAAGCACATTGTGAGCAACTATGCTCCAAAGGAAAATTCCTCGTATGTGTCTTCATACCTGGTCAATAAAGCTGATTCTGATTCTGATATGAACAGAGAAATGTATCTTTTTATATGAAACAGATGTTGACAAAGCTTCCTTTTGAGCACGTCATTTGAAATTGGGAAAAACTAGAAGTTGGAGAAAAGGTTATAAATTGCAATATGTCGTAGAGTATTGCAATATGTTTAAAATCGCAATAAT
>NW_022605577.1:716070-718002 GCF_008692095.1 Etheostoma spectabile | reverse complement strand
GGCATAAGTATCGTGATGATATCGTATCGGGAAGCGTCTGGTGAAACTTGACTTTTCTCGATAAAAGCATGCCAATAAACTCTACATGTCTGGCCCCTGATGGGAGTTGCGTTTTCAATGGTGGCTCTTAGTGGAGTTGAGTTTGACACCCCTGCGCTATGGAAAACGACAGTTTCCCAGGTTGGATGACAAGGATGTGTTAATACGGGCAAAAAGAAAACAGAGAAAATGTCACTGTGTCCCTTTAAGACACAGAGGGCTGTGGACTTGAAACAGTGGAAAGCTTCTGCAATAGGGCCAGCAGGTTAGAGGAGAAGTTGTTTTAAGTCAAACTGGCAGAAGGGAGCGCGCTCAGTGCCGCCTCACCTCCTTCAAGTTTCGCTGACGCGCCAACCTGGCGGCCTCACGCTGGGCGGCAATTCTAGCCTCCTCTTCTAGCCTTAACTTCTCCTCTTGTGCTTCTAACTGAGCAGACAGAACAAAATGAAACAAACACAAAACACAGAACAGAAAATTACAAAAACAGAAAAAACAATGTGGCAAATAAAAACAAAAATTAAAAAAAAAGGCAAAATAAGTCTAACACATGAAAAAGGAAATAACGCTGGCTGTAGGTAAAAAAGACAGGCTGTGTCTTACCTCCAGTTGTATCTTCTGGTCGATCAGGATCTGCCTGTCTGAGAGCGCAGTGTAGCGCTGCTCTTTGAGGTGTTTGATCTCATCTTCACTGATTGGCCTAAAAAAAAAAAAAAAAGAGCAATAAACCATACTTGAATGGTAAACTGTTGCCAAAAAATACTCGGGATTATCGGTTTTAAAAGTCACACCAGATCTCTTACCTCGGGCAGGGCTGTGGGCTCTCGGCCTGCAATGCAACAAACAACATTTAACCATACAGCAATGCATATCAGGAATTACATCTTCCCTGCTGCACTGTTTGACTCAAGCGCCACTAGTCTGGGACTCTGCAGACGGTGATCGAGTTACTCCCAAAGTGATGCTCAGTGGCTGCACCCGTCATCTTCTATCCCTCATTGGAGGATCTAACAGAGGCAACTCTGATGAGAGTGTGAAAGTAAAAACTATCCTGGAAGTAACATTAATAAGGATGCATTTTATTTATAAAGCGCTTTTATTTAACACTAAGACACGTCAGACACATGGGCGCCCAGGGAGCTCAGTTGGTAGAGCGGGCCCCAGTTTGACTCTGACCTGCGGCCCTTTACTGCATGTCATTCCCCCCCTCTCTCCCCCCTTTCATTTCTTCAGCTGTCCTGTCAATAAAGGCCTAAAACTGCCCAAGAAATTATCTTAAAAACACATCAATCAAACAGTATTACACATAAGTGCCAACATACTGCAGTTTTGAATTAGACTATACATCTTATAAAAACCCTTACTAAGTCTTTTGCAATGTAGTAGTCCTAAATAGTAGAACAACAAAAGAGTTGAGAGAAAAGTCACTAACAGTGTTTTCCTTTATTTAGGTACTAAAAGGTTCTTATGAAGAACACACACCATAACAAGCTTTGACTTACCTCATCACTTTCTACCAGATTTTCAAACTGCAACATATAAACACACAATTAGACATATACCAGAATACTAAATAGTCCTCAGTTATAACTAGTAAATGTACAACTCCCACCTCTATTGTATAATGTTCCCCTGTGGTGCTGCTTCGGAAGTATTTTGACCTGTAGGAATAATTAAAAGTATCAACACAGCAGCAAAAACCCCTGAAAAAGTAGATAATGGCTTAACATTTTATTGTGAATAGCTGCACTTTCACATGACACAGTTGTGTGATGAATATACTATATTATATTATACCACTGTCATCAAAATTTGACAAAGCACCCGCTTTGTTCCTGGTAGATCAGCAGCTCTGGCACTTAAGGCCAACATTATGATAACTTAATTGTATTTTTT
>NW_022605577.1:715641-716060 GCF_008692095.1 Etheostoma spectabile | reverse complement strand
TTTTTTAACTGAAAAGGTGATGTGGACAATGCCAGACTATGTACTGACCTGCTGCCCAGTGAAAAAATACATTGCTAATCTGTAAGAGACTTTACACAACATAACGCTAAAACTTTAGCATCGAACCCAGATGCCAGTGCTCTGCTGCAAATGCAGTGATGAACTATTAGAGGTGGGGGGGAGGGGAAATGGATATTTTCTGTGGCAATACAGTATCGATACACAGGCACCAAGTATGGATCTTTTATTATATATGTGTTGGTCGGTTTGTCTGCTTGACAATCCCATTTAGCAGCAATAACATTGAAGTTATACGAACAAACAGAGAAATGTAGGCCTATCTTTTTAGATAAAACAGATGTTGACAAAGTTCATCATTTGACATTGGGAAAAATTTGAAGTTGGAAAAAAAGGTTATA
>NW_022605577.1:712724-715631 GCF_008692095.1 Etheostoma spectabile | reverse complement strand
TATTGCAGAATATTGCAATATGTTTAAAATCGCAATAGTATTGTATCGTGGCGTAAGTATCTTCATGATATCGTGTCGGGAGGCATCTGCTGATTCATACACTTGTGAACTACGTGTCTATATTCTCAGAACTCAACAGGTAAATTGGCCTACTCGCTTTTCTATCACGCACTTGATTATTTCTTTTAAACCCTTAAACGCATTAAAGAAGAATAAAAAGCAGCACTTTCTTTCATATTGAATGGTTCTAATCAGAGTCCAGTAGTAGTGAACGCAGTGTACCAGCCACGTTGCAATGGGATTTGTGACTGCTGTGCTGACTAATGTGGTTGTCACTGAGCAGTTACTGTTACACAGTATGTGTTACACTGTACAATATGTCTAAAAAGCATCTAATATAATTGTTTGAGACCTACGCTGAATGTCATCAATAAGTTTGGAACCTGAAAATGATTGGGGGGAAAAAAAACAAATGACAAATGACGAGAGGTTCATTATTGTTATGCTAAGTTTACATGCAATGGCATTTGAATTTGTAGCTCAAGCTGGGATAAGGAATCTGCAGAGTTCTTTTTTTTTTTTTTTTTTCTTTATTACAGCTTTCAGCTTTGATCCAGAATATAAATCGGTGTAATTCTGCGGCCTTTGGTGGGGCTGTGGTGATAAGGTATGTAGGAATGTATGGATTTAAGAGTTCATAGGTTGATAGCCCAAATCTTACAGGGAATGTTACTGCTGCTGGGGGAAAAAAAAGCTTTTTAATGGCAGACATTAGGCACAGATGTCACTATTTTATGACCTCTATATGCCTAAATCGCATGCTGCCATAATTAATGTTATTGATCACATCTGTGGTTTTGGGCCTATGTCAGTCTTCTTGGCTTATGTCCTTGAAGTTATGATTGATTTAATCATTAGGATGTTTACCTCATGTTTGGGCCAAATGAAAAACTAATTTAAGTGAATTTTTTTTTTTTTTTTTTTCACTTTCTTGACAAACCCTAGGCCTACATTTTATTACTCCATTTAAAATGACATTTCCATTTCCAAGTCGTTTTTTTTCAAAAATTGAACAGGACCTGATGGAAGCAGCTGAAGTGGACGTTAAACTAAATGATAAAGGCCAACCCTAATAACTTCTACTGTCTCTGTCAGCCCCAATATGTAAAATACGGATGTGGTGAATGAGTGAGATACAGCTAGCTGCAAGCCTTCGGTTATCTTAACAAAGCATAAAGTCAGACTAAAAAACATCAATTATTAACCTAAAATGCAATGGCCTGCGAACAACGCAAGAAACAGACAACGGGGACTCAGCAGATGCATAAAGACACACTGAAGGTTCAAATATGAGTCCACAATCATTGTCAACAACTTCTTAAACAGCCCTAGGTCCGTTTGTCTTTCATGCTAATGATGCAATCTAACGTTAGCCTAATTAGACCTAGCTAACTAGCTACATGTCCACACTGTTGCCAATAGGGGTGGGGTCTTGGTTCCTGTTGGCATTGGCTGGCTGCAGGTTAGACCCCTTAGAGACCCTACAATGGCGTAACCAGTAGTTAATTGACTGACCTATGTCTTTGGGTTACCACAAGACCACCAGGTTCACACACAGAGCTGTCAATGAGTCTTAATATTTCACTTGTCGGCTAAGCAACTTTTAGCTAACGTTAGCAGTAACCGGCTACGCTGGCTCAGATGATGCTTTTATGCTAGTTAGCTCACCTAGCTAATGCCATGTTTCACTTACCCGCCTCCTCTCTGGATCCTGTTGGCTTCTCTCCTGAAGAGCCCAACGCAGTAGGCCCAGCAGTTACCCATCGCATTGTCAAATAGTACTATTATCTAGCTGCCTAGGTAGTAATGTCCTGACAGCTGCTGCTGCATTGGTAGTTACATCTCCAAGTCCAGTCCTGCTCCAACCACTTCCTCATTCTCCTTCCTCTCCCGGTGATGACAGTGAGCACATAAATGTTCAATACCACCACCTACTGTCACTTTCTTGTCATTTTTGATAAATTATGACCCGGTTTATGACATAACCTAACGTAAAGATAGTATTTTGAAAATGTGGGTCATATAACTTGCACTGCACAGATGGAGGCAAATTTCAATATAAGTTATCAGATCATTGTGTGAATTTACTGGGGTCAATAAGACCTGTACACTATATAGAGTCCAACAGAGTTGAAGCAGGAAAACATGTTTTGATGATTGATCATAATAATCAAAATATCTAAAGTGCTAATATTAAACAGTTAAACAGCCAGATTTCACAGCAATCAGACTGCTTTATTGTACTTTATACACAGGTCCTTTTTTTACACGTGTTCACATTTTAGCTGATTTTATTTGATTTCATATTGTATGTGGTGTAGGCAACCAAATATTATGATCATTTTTACTCCTGTTCAGAACTGTTATGTTAGAGGCATGATTGCACACAACAGATTTTCTTTTGTGTTTTACTCTGTGTCCTCAGAGGTGAAGAGGTAGGCATGCATCTCATCCTCAGTAGGGGTGTTCTCCACATTGCTCACTCTGACTTTCTGGGCAACAGGCTTGCATCTGGGCATCAGCTTTCTCCCACTCTGAAAGAAAATGGAAATGAGTCTAAGCAATGCGCATGTGGTCCTTTTGTGTGTTTTTATTTTACTTATACAGTAAATTCAATTTCAGTTTTTCAGCCAGGTTCTAATTCATTAAAGATGCCTTTCCACATGTATTTAATTACTTTGTGGTAATGTCGGAAGTTCTACCATGGACTCTGTAACATTTAGTTTTTGGAAAAAATGCCTTGTTGACCTTATTTCAAGCCATTCTAATGTGGTATAGAAAGCCTACAGGAAGACTCAGCTGGATGTGTGCCAGTTCTCATTAATATTCAACGAGCTAAGCTGCTTG
>NW_022605577.1:711896-712714 GCF_008692095.1 Etheostoma spectabile | reverse complement strand
GCTAACAGCTAGCCAATGAGAGCCTGGCTATCAGCATCCTTTACAGGGAGAGCTCATGAATAATAATGATATACTCAGCTACGATATAGTCAGCAAACAAAGAAACGTCATGTCACTTTCAACTGCTTTTATATTTTAAGCAAACTTAACATATGCAAATATTTGTACGAACATTAAAAGATTTAACAACTAAGACATAAACTGAACAATTTTCACAGACATGTGAAATGAGCATGAACAGAAATGGAATAATGTGTCCCATTTCTTTTTACTTTTAACATAAAATATCTCAGAGTGTTTATTGCACCAGTTGGTATCATGATGACAATAATAAAATGTATATTGTGCAGCCCTACAACACAACGTTATTTTTTTACAAGCTGTTATGTATTTCAACAAATTCCAACCACATCTTACCCAGTGTCACACATTATAAATGCAGTAAACAACTTACTATTTTCTTGGAGTCAGCCAGAGATCTCTCCAAGTACCTCCTCATCCTTTCCTTCTGTTTCTCACTCTGCTCTCTCTGCTTTTCCTCACGCTGCCTGTGACATGACAAAGGAAGACAGGTAGTTATGTTGCAATGAATACCATTGCTATTTTACATCACCTCCAGAAGAGGCTTGAATTTGTTGCTCTATCAACCTTTTCTTGCAGTCAAGAGAAAGCTAGACTATATTTACATTTCCAAGATTGTTCACCTGCCGCCGGAAATTCTGTCGGTTGTCCGTTACCTTCAGCTTTCTTTGTGGTGGCATTTTAAACTCCAGTGGATTTCTGAGGACTGGTCCTCAGATCTCTGCTGGGTAAATCCA
>NW_022605577.1:708492-711886 GCF_008692095.1 Etheostoma spectabile | reverse complement strand
CTAGACTATCTGTCCAATCTGAGTTTTCTTTTGGGCGATTAAAACTACTTTTCAATGTTCACGTTACACCAAAAAAAGTTCCTTCCCGAGGCTATTTCGGCAATTAGCCCCGCCCGAGACGATTGTGATTGGTTTAAAGAAATGCTGATAAACCAGAGCATGTTTTTCTTGTGTGAAGTAGCCAGACTCCCTCTTCAGCGCGGTGGAGGAAGGTCTGGCAATGCGAGACTAAGAGAAAGTATATTCACCGCGACATACCTGCTCCTCCTCTCGCTGTCCTTGATCTTCTTCATCATCTCTAAGCGATCTTCGGGGATGCTCTCGAGGCCCTGCAGCAGCAAAGACATGCGGTTCTCAATATTGGCCAGCTTCTCCAAGGTGCTGAGGTTGGTAATCCTGTCATCCACGCAGCAGCGATGGACCTCCACCACCTTCTCACCCAGAGCATCCAACATAACATCCTGCAAGCAAAAGGAGGGGAAATGAAAAGGGTACATGATTTCTGGGTGTTGTTAGCACTCAGATTTTGGATAGAAATGTAGTCAAACACATTCTGCTTCCTTACCTGGTCTTCTTTGTTCAGTGAAACATGGAGCTGCACCTTCTGTCTGAGCTTGATGCCTCGTGCCTTCTCAATGTCAATTCTCTGGTTCATGTCGTTAATCTGTAATGTTAGCTGCTCTTCGTCCTTTTCACTTCAGACAGACAGGTTTGAGCATTCGATTGATGTGGTAAAGTGGAGGGGACAAGGGAGTACACAGTGTACAGGGAAAAAAAAAAAAGATTATAAGAGGTCTGAAATTTCAAGTAAAAAAGTGAGACGTGCAGATTTCAAGAGAGCAAATTAGTCTGCTCATTTCAAAGCAACGCAACACAGTGCCTTGATCCGCTTACATCTTCTTCCTGGTGGCCACTGTGGACTGTCTGAGCTCTTCCAGCGTCTCTTCAACCCTTGTAGTGTTCTGAATCAGGGACAAGTTCTGCTCTGTCAGCTCTGTCACCAGATCCAGAAGCTGCTGAGGCTCGGTGAAGTACAGCTCTGGCTCATGCTGCAGCAGTGACAAACAAGGGGGACGAGATAAGTGGGCTGTACCCAAAGGGAAGACAGACGTTTTTTGTCAAAAAAATTGATTGACTGACCTCATATTCTGAGCTGTCACTATCCACTTTAAAAGTTTCGATCCTGGAAGGAAAAAGAGTTTTGGGTCAGGAGAAAGTTTTTAGCACATTTAAAATGAATTTACTGCAAGGTGGGTTTTTTTTTGCAATCAATTTTTTTTTTTTTTTATTTAAGTTCAAAATGACACCGACATGCTGTTTGCTACAACAGAGGGATTATGAATTTTGAAAGTATGTGTAAGTGATCATAATGTATATCCACACTAGAAATATACACTTTATATGTCTTTAAAAAGGTAAAAACTAATTTTAAAGCTATGTTTTTTAATCTATAATTTGCCTTATGCTGAACACTTAAAGGTCTCATATTGTGCTCATTTTCAGGTTTCTACTTGTATTTTGGGTTTCTACTAGAACATGTTTACATGCTATAATTTTCTCATACTGTCTTTCTGAATATAACTGTACCCTCTGTCTCAAACGCTCCGTTTTAGCTTCAGTCTCTTTAAGCCCCACTCCCAAAAAAGCCAGTCCCCTTTGGTAAACGTTTCTGGGTCTTCTGCATTTGCAGTCTCTGAGTCTTTGCACCATCATTGCAGCCAGGGAATGACTGTAACGGCACTGTAGCAGCACTCTCTACTTCTCTGTAGTAACTTTGTGAGATCACAACTGTACGGAAGTCCTGACGGCTCGTTTAAAGGAACAGTTTCTGAATACAGGCTGTGTGCATTTCTCTGTGAGTTGAGAGTTTTGATACTTTCACCTCAACCTACTTTATTATTAAAAAATAAAATGGAAATTTCCCTTTTTACAATATGGGACATTTAATGGAAGTCATGGCCCAGCTTATTTAGCACCACATCAGTGTGTATGAATGCAAAGGATAACTACTGGATGTGCAGTAGCACAATTAATTGTTACAAAATCGCAATCTCGATTCACCGTGTTCACGATTTTTAAATAACTTTGATTTTTTTCGATTCTACGGTGATTTAATTTTACGAACCGACTGCATCACAAACGCTACTACTTTCTTCTGTGAGTTTAAACACAGACTGTATAAAAAAAGGTTTTAATGCTCTTCTCTTCATTGAAGCCTCTATGTTTACAGGCTTGTGGTGACACGCAATGTGCTATAGGTGCCAAAACAAATCTATGTTTGGTACTGCCAAAACGTTTTGTCTGGTCATGGTTCATGTGTGCAATAAACATTACACTTTGTGAGAAAAAAAATCATGGCAGAAAATCGTGATAACAATTCTAAGTAAAACATCGTAATTCATATTTTTCCCGGAATTGTGCAGGCCTAAGGTGCAGCAAAACAGCCCTCAGTGTGTGATAGAGGTGTGTGTTTGTTTGTGTTTCCTCACAGTGTGTTGCTGTGGGCTGAGGACAGCCCGGTCTCTCTGATGGAAGGCAGCTCTCCACCTGGACTGGAAACCGTTTTCTCCAAACCTGTGTGCATGTTATTATTCCAATCACACAACACGCACTATCCATACTCACTGTAACAAAGCACTCCGTGGACCACGTTTGAGTCAGATTTAAAAACAACAAGATTAGGATATTGGTTATTAAAGGGATAGTTTGGAGTTTTTAAGTGGGTTGTAGATGGTGGTCAACATGCCCCCAGTCTGGAGAAGTAGACAGGAGGACAGAAACAGAAGTTAAGCAATGTACTGCTGAGGACGGGGGCAGTATTGGCAGCTGCTAAATGTATTTTGACCAATTTAACAAGTATACAAACAAATTATTATTAGTTTAAGTATACACTTTATTAAGAATATTGTCAAAGCTTTACCTTGCCGTCAAACTACACTGTTCGATACTCTTGTCAAAGCCACCAGACTCCATTGGGAAAAAAAAACAGTATTTTTTTACCTTTCAGGAAAACAGTTTGCTGGTTAACTTCTGGCTAACCCTTTTAAATCACCAAATAACACAATAACAGAAACAAACTAACCGATCAAGGCAACGGTAGAGCAGCAACTCCCGTGTTCTGCGAGGTAAAATGACTGTTTTTTGTCACAGGAGTCAGGTAGCTTAGAAGAGAGCATCAGTTCCCCTCGTGTAAACTTTAACGGGGCTGTCTGACTGTAAGGTAAAGTGGTGAAAGTATTCTAAACAAACACAGCCTATACTTAAAGGGGGTGGCTGTGGCTCAGTGGTAGAGCGGTGGTTGCCTGTCAATCGGAAGGTTGGTGGTTCGATCCCTGGCCCTGCAGTCCCATGTGAATGTATCCTGTATGATGTAAAAGTGCTTTGAGTAGTCGTT
>NW_022605577.1:707330-708482 GCF_008692095.1 Etheostoma spectabile | reverse complement strand
AGAAAAGTGCTATATAAATACAGCACATTTAAACTGTTTTTTTTATTGGTGGGTCTCATTTTCAGGTGGTTAAAATACATTTAGCTGCTGCCCCCCTCCCCAGCAGTAGATTGCTCAGCTTCTGTGTCGGTACTCCTGTCTGATCCTCCAAACTGGAGGTGTGACGACTGCCGTCTACTGCAGTTAATACACTATGGATAAGTACCACATGCAACCCCTTTAACCTGTTGTACCCTGGTCCTCATGATCTATTTTATGTTGATTCACTTGGGTTTGTACTTGCCGTTCCTAATAGCTGACTCCTCTGGCTCCCTGTACTGCTCGTCCAAAACCTCTCCGTCAGTGAGGACATTAGTTTTGAAAGCCTTGGTCTTCTGGGCCTCCTGCCACTCTGGAGGAGACAACTCGAACAGAAGCTTCTCGTATCTTTTGTAGTCTATCAGAATTTCTTCAAACTTGTCAATTTCACTATAAAAAACAAACATTCCACAAGACATAACTGTCACGCCCAATTTCTTCCTCAATATTTATAGTTCCCCTTAGTGTACCTTTTGGGTTAACACTTCAATGCACTTAAACAAGGGTAATGTGCACATCATACATGTTCATTTTACAAAATTATCAGACTGCTACCTTTTCACGATCCCTATTTCGGCATTGAGTCTCTTGATCTGAGCGTTCTTCTCCTGTTTGGACTTGGCCTCGCGTTCAAAACTGACAACGGAGACAGGACAACTGTTTGCAATGTGACTCTTTAACCAACACTCAGCCAATGTGTCATATCAGGATGCTTCTTACAACGTTCTGGCCTCCACGGACTTCTTCTCGTTCTCCCTGAGGAACTCTTCAAAGTTGAGGTTGTCTCTCTCGATGATCTGTTCGAGCCGTCTCAGCTGTCCCTCCTCTTTTGCAATGGCTTTGTCCATTCTCAAAATCTCTGCCCTCTTCGTCATCAGAGATAACTGAGGAAGGGAGAGAGGGGACAAATGAAGGAAGAGGGTCAAGCAAGATTTTTTTTAAATTTTACACATTCTTCCTCCTGGCGGCCTGGAGCAACAGCGCCTCTGCAAAATAGCTTCTGGAAGGAGCTTCTTTTGATGGAACGGGCACATTCAACAGAAAACTCAGATTGGACAGATAGTCTAGCTAGCT
>NW_022605577.1:706781-707320 GCF_008692095.1 Etheostoma spectabile | reverse complement strand
GATTTACCCTGCAGAGATCTGAGGAGCAGTTAAAGCTATAGGGCGTAGTTTCTGTCTCCCCTATGAGAAATTCTAAGTAATGACAACAATTCTGTTGGTGCATCCGCATGACACAAGCCTTCCGTGATCGTGCTTCACCCCCACCCCTCCTCCACGCAGTTGCTAGTAGCCAAGGAGGACAAGGAGGATTAAAAAACATAATGGATTCTTCAGAAGAGGTCATTATCCTCACAATGTTCCGAACAGTCATACTGAGAAATGTGGAGTTGTGTGTAGCTGAAAGTCATAATGAGCTTTGTATCAACTAATTTGGCAATGGCTACAATGTAACAGAAGTACATTATTATCAAAACGTTACGCACTAAAACTTTAACCACAGTCCTTCTTAATTGGCCCGGGTTTAGAATGCCAACACAAAATAAAGCGGAAGGTGACGGACATCTGGAAGAATTTCTGGCAACACCGGAGCTATCCATTAACCCTCCTGTTGTCCTCGGGGCAAGTTTGACCCATTTTCAAAATGTTTCTATATCAGAAAA
>NW_022605577.1:703573-706771 GCF_008692095.1 Etheostoma spectabile | reverse complement strand
TTCTTTCAACCAAAATGTAAAAAAAAAAAACGGGCTTCACAAGAAAAATGAATGATCAGTTTACTACTCTTACTGAATATGGGTGTTTTATGTAATGTTATGGCATTATAAAAAAAAAAAGAAAAAATGACAGAAAAAGCTTCAAAAACTGACAAAAAAATAACAAACGTCAAAAAAAGCGCAGAAAAAAAAACTTTGGGAAAAGCTCATCAGGTGACAAAGAGTAACAAAAAAATTCCAACAAAAGTTTGACCCAGAAAAACAACAGGAAGACAACACAATGGTTAAATAAAACATTGTTGATATAGACTATACTATTTGATACCATTAAGCAGAAAAGAGGAGCAAGCTACAGAGGTCTGGTAAGTTAACTTCTTTCTTTAAGATATTTTTCAGGTATTTTCACTCTTTATTTTTGGCAGGACAGCTGAAGATATTAAAGGGGAGAGAGAGAGAGGGGGGAATGACACGCAGCAAAGGGCCGCAGGTTGGAGTCCAACCCTGGCCCGCTGCGTTGAGGAGTAAACCTCTATATATGGACAGCTGCTTTACCAACTGAGCTATCTGGCCATCCAAGTTAACTTCTTTCTATTCCTTAGCAATTCATCCGGTTTCACACAGTAACAGAACGTTTTAAACACATTTTCAGATATGCAGTAGTACTCCACAAGACCTGTAAACAGACTTTGATGTGAAAAACCGGTGGAGTTTTCCTTTTGGTTTCATATAGACAAACAGAGTTTTCTTGTTTCCTAAATAGACGATGGATGTGGCGCGAGACGACTGAGAACGTCTGACATCTTACAAAAAGCATTCAGCAGCCTGAGAAACTGAATCCAGATGAGACGTTGCTCCTCCTTTATTAAGATCTAAGCAACCCTTGAACTTATTTACCTCCAACACTGCCTTCTGCCGTTCCATGAAGATGAAGTCATGTTTGCTGTCTTTTGTAACGTTTTCTAGAGACAGAGGAGAGACAGCAGTTAACATTCACGGTGGCAAGTTCGCCATGGCGTGCACTCTGCTCTCTCTCCACTCACCTCGTTTCATCATGGCCATCTTCAGCTCATGTCTGCCAGGCGTTTGTTTGGGGACAACCGTCCTACTCTTGATTTCTTTAAGATTCTTCATCTTCTCCCTTTCATCTGATTCTTCTTCTTCCTCCTCCTCCTCCTCCTCTTCCTCCTCCACTTGTTCTTGCAGCTCTTTCCTCAGCTTGGCCATCATTCGAGCAGTGTGAGTAGTCTTCTCATCGATTGGCAAAGGAAGGAATTTACGCATCTCCTGTGCATTAAGAACAGCAGCAGCACTTTAACATGACGATCGTTTTTTTTGTGCAAAAATTAGCTGTGTTTGAGACCGTTCCCTATCACGTAAATAGTGTATTATATAGTGTGTTCGCCAGTCTGAAGTGGTGTTTGAATTCTCTATGTAGGCCACTATGAAATACCCACAATGCACAGCTAATCTGAGTGAACACACAATGTACCCTACATTTTGCTCCCGTATAACCACAATGCAACACGGAAACTGAAAAGGAAAAATAAACCAGGCTTTCACTTATAAACATTGGAAATTCAACATGCAACATACAGTATGTACAACATTTTACTTTCCTCATGAGTGCTTGTTTTGTTTCAGGTACGTATTAGAAGTATTTTTGTGTATATTTTGTATTTTTGTTTGTTTACGTGATGCTGGGCGCGCCTGCTTCCGTCACATACATAACCGTTGGGCGCATTTTCTGACGCAACGATGTTTATCAGATTGCAGTGTAGTGTCCGAAATCTTGTCTGGCCGTTCCCTTTATAGTTCACTATTTAATAAACACTATATAGGGAAGAGTGAGTGAATGAGGGAACGGTTTAGAACACAGCAACTGTGTCACACAAGTATCATGCAGTACGTTAATAAGCAAGCCAGCCTATGACGACTATCACAATGTGCTGTTGGCTAGTGGCAGTCTCTGCATGCAACATGAGTTGTGTCCATGCAGATTAATACAGCAGTCCGTGTCTGTGTGTCTGTGTTGTGTTGAAGTCTTTAAATAGCAAATATTGTTTGTTTGACCAAGACAAATTTCCTTTGGGATAATAAAATCTATCTTATCTCATCTCTCATATTTATACAGTTGTATTCAAACACATACACCAACCTCTTTTCGGTCCCCGCTTTCATTTACACTCAGTAGGAAAATGCTTTTACTATCTGGCAATTTGAATGGGCTCTGTCGAGTCTTCTTCCTCCTCTTCTTCATGTCTGCATACAATGCAAATGGAGAAAATGTGTTGTTGTTTTTTTAAACTGTGAACAGTCTACATTCTCATTGTTTCCGCTTTCTATTTCACAGATCTGTCATTGCCCACTGTACCTGGTTTACGTGATTTGGCAGCACTATCAGTCTCCGAAACGACAATGCTGCCTGAAGAAATCTCTGGTTGTTTTGTCGGAAACATGATCAATCACTGAGCGTATTTACAATGTGTCTTATGTGTGACACATGGCTTTATAACAAATATTTACTGGGATGTGGGGAAGACATTTCTGAGGTTACTTCTGGCGTCTGGCACCGCACAGCCTCAGTGTTTCATTTGTCTGCAGGTTACAGAAAAGAAATAATATGAAAGCCTTTTCGTGGATGACAAAGAGCATGAACCCACATTTTAAAACTACTTAAGTCAAGGGTGTCAAACATACGGCCCGTGGGCCAGAAGCAGCCCACCCAATTAGGCCCACTGGATGACTTTGCAAGTGTGAAAATTGCAGAGAAGTAATTAGTTCCAATTCCAAATTTAATATCCGAGTTCTTTTTTCCATAAATGTTCCATAATATAAAGTTTTTTCTCAGATTATTACCCCTCTCTCCTGCGTCTTCAACTTTTTTTTCTTCTCTACAATGGCCTTAGAACGCTGTCGTAGCAGAAGCAACTTGCGTTAGAGATAGGCATGGGGAACCTTTAATAAGATCATCTCTCACTGCAAATCAAACCAGCTATTAGGAAAACTGAAATAACACCATGCCAATCTCCAGGTATAGTGAAGGGTATGTGATGATGGGGGAGGGGGCAGTATCATTATACTGTTAATTCCAAAGGCCAAGGGAACTTTAACAGGATGCATAGTATCCTGATCCATAAAATAACTGGCTTTTAAAAATAAAAATGTGCCTGCCTCTATGAGAATTTAACATAGGGGGGT
>NW_022605577.1:701702-703563 GCF_008692095.1 Etheostoma spectabile | reverse complement strand
GCCCCCTGTATTTTAAGGAAGAACCTTTATTTATTTACAATACATTATTCCTTCACAAAGACAACTGGTGTCCTTAAAAGGTTGGATTTTTCTAATTTTTGTAATTAAGGCATTAAGATTAATTTCCAAAAGATGTTTTTTTTTACTCCTTTTTTTAATCAACTTTAGCATGGGTGTGTAAACTTTCTCAAGCCACTGTAGTTGTAGAAGGACACAATGTCAGATTCTAGTTTAAATATTTTTATTTCAATTTATATTGTGCCTACTGATTTTTAGGCAAAGTATTAGACACTTTCAGGTGAATGACATTGCTAGGCAACAGATCGGGTCCATGTTTACTTCCTCTCAGCTGTCATTTACATAGGCTGCAACCAAGGAAACTATAAAACTTGGCCAGGTTGGTTCAGTGGTAGATCAGGCACACGTGCACTTCAAGGTTTATGCCTCAATGCAGAGGTCCAGGGTTTGAATCTGACCTGTAACGATTTCCTGCATGTCTTCCCCCCCTTTGTCACATAATTGTCCTGTCAAAAATTAAAGGTGGAAAAGCCCAAAAAATAATCTTAAAAAAAACTTTTAAACTGTGAAATGGGCTATGATGTGGCAGCCATGCCTAATTTGCTGTGTATGGTGTTGGTACGTGAAGGCAACATGAGAGAGCGAGAGAGCGAGAGAGAGAGAGAGAGAGGTTGCCCAGAAGAAGACACTGCGATTTTTTTTTTTTACCTGTGGAAAGTAGCTAATATGGCCATTTGAATCTTTTTTGACAAAAATAACTAACCCTGATTATAAGATGTAGCAACAATTTAGAAAAAAACTGTTTTACTCTTTTTAACTTAAGCTCCTTTAAAAGTATCTAGTATCACAGTTAGACATTTTTTATGCTGGAAGCATAGACCGTTAATATTAACGGTCTATGTTAATAGACCATAGACCGTTAATATTAACGGTCTATGGCTGGAAGTAACTAGCTAGTTAGCTAGCTAAGCTACTCCCATAGACCGTTAATTTTACAACACTATATAAACAATCTATGGCGCTACTCCACCGCGCTGTGGAGATTAGCGTTAGCTAGCGTTAAGTCTGTCAACGCGAGACTTTGTTGGAAGTAACGTTAAAGTTCACGCTAGACTGTTAACTTGCTTCATGATAAACAAACTATAGCTGCTGTACAGGTTAGCATTAAGGTAACTACACTTCTTTTAAAAATGAATTCGACCTACCGCCAATGCTGTCAGCACACAACTTCGCTCTTCAGGCAGGGCTGTTACGTTTATTTACTGTTGTCTTGGTAGCGGACGTTTGTCTACTGTTGTCTTGGTAACTGTTGCCTTCACGGTATGCTACTAGCTAATGCTCTGTTTTTTGGCATTCATAGCTTGTATGCATTGTTGTACCCGATTGTACCCAACATGTCTGCATACTTGTGTGAGTAGTTCGTCATTAGATACCGAGTTCGTAATACTACTAATAAATATACTGTACATATTGCATTACTTTAATCATTGAGCCATAGGTAAATAATTAACATTGTGTTTTTGTTACCTTCTTCAGTGATGGATAATAGGCTACCTAGCAGACATTTATTTAGATTAAAATCTTCGATTTTACAGTTTACGTCAGTTTTATATATACATCGACGGACATTTTAACCATTGTAAAGATTTTCTGGGATTATTTGGTGACTATATTCAAAAATACATCAAACAATATTAACAGAATGCTTGTAAAATAAAGTTTCACTTTACTTTTGCTATTTTACTTTGGTTTGATGGCTGCACAACTAACATTTGGCAATTTTCTTTTCATTTCATGTTCATTCGAAGAGGAACAGATATATATATATATATATATATATATA
>NW_022605577.1:700351-701692 GCF_008692095.1 Etheostoma spectabile | reverse complement strand
TATATATATATATATATATATATATTGGTGTAACAAATCTCCAACATACAGCATCTTAATATTCATATTTATTGTAAGTTTCCATTGCCTGTCCATAGAAGGGCATTTAAACATTTAAAAACAAACATTAAAATTGCCACATTGAAATACACAATGCACATAAACATGCAAGACACATCTATTAATTATCCACTAGATGGCATAGACAGATCATGCAATTTGTCTAATGTGGAACTCAATATTTCTTGTGTAGGATTGCCTTCTTAAGAAGAGAAACCAAGATTTCAGGACTGTGAGTATAATAGGAATTTGAATAGTGTCTCTATGTGAGTGATCATTTCTTTCTAAGTTAAGTTGACTTGGCTGCCAACACTTCTTTTAGGTCATGGTGTGTACCAGAGAATATTCTTAGAACCTAATACTGTACATTCCCTCCCACGCATCCACACATGACCCTGCACATCTCAGCTCAACAAAGCAGCCCACACGCTACACTTGCTTGTAGGAAATCCCAGTGTCAGATTGTCAGGTTAAAGTAATGCAAACACATGAGGGAGTTTTGACTCTCGCAACAGAAAAGGGCACGGTGTGTTAGGAAAGAGGACTGGCGTTTGTCAGGGATGCAACAATTTCCATCAATTTTCCATAGCTCACATTTACTTGTTACATCTTCACAAAATGTATGGCCTAACTGTTTTCAAGTTTAATTAAAATATTGTTCCTAAAGGCAGTCCTTTAGTGTAATTTGCCAGAAAGTTGTTGCGCATACAGTATCAGTGTCTTACAATGTAGATGAGCTGGTAAGCAGCTGGTTTTCTTGCAGCGTTGCATGGGTTGTTTGAGCATTACAGATTGCCTCCGCCTCCTCCGCTTTGTAGCCCAAAGACAGTGGATATCTGGAATTATATAAGAGGTGAATATTCAGCCTTCTATGGATAATGACATTGACAGCTTTTCTTTAAACATAATTAACACTGCCACCTTCAATGTGCACAAAATAGAGGGAAATCAACACATCCATATATCACCAAATAAATGAATTTACACTAGGGCTGGGTATGGTTCAGAAATACTGGTACCAATACCAATGCCGTGACGTTGATACCAGTTCCTAAATTATAGTGTTTCAATACCAATTTTATGAAAAAGAAAGAAATTACAACATTACACATTATGGCCCTAAGTGATTCATTTCTTTTTCAGATCCTACTACGTGAGCATCTCTGTTGTTTTAAACGTATTGAATTCAATACCCAACCCTAATATAGACAGAAAAAAAAACTCAGAACAGAAAGCATTTCAATTCAATTCAATTTTATTTATAGTATCAATTCATAACAA
>NW_022605577.1:698012-700341 GCF_008692095.1 Etheostoma spectabile | reverse complement strand
TCTTGAGACACTTTACAGATAGAGCAGGTCTAGACCACACTGTATAATTTACAAAGACCTAACAGTTCTAGTAGTTCCCTCCAGAGCAATCAACAGTGTGACAATGGCAAAGAAAAACTCCCTTTTAGGCAGAAACCTCGGAAAGACCCAGGCTCTTGGTGTCCGACGGCCGGTTGGGGTTGAAATGAATAGCGGCAATGACAGTCACAGTAAAAGATAATGGAACAGTGACTAAAAATAGTAGTTTGTAGCAGTTTATGGCATAGCAGGGCACTGTGCGGCATTACAAGGCAACCATATTTATTTCGAGTCTTCTAATACAGTAATGCATGCGAGATGAAGTGATTATCAAAAAGTATTCTCTCCCTCTTGTCTTGCAGTGAGTTTAGGTGACTGAGTGAAGAAACAGCATTGACCTTCGGTCATGAAAGAAACATTAGAGCAAAGTTGGACTGTTGAGGCGGCTGTAAGATGCAGACTGAGCTCGGGTCCATGTGACTGGGCTGCAGGGCTCCAAACTGAGACCGCATTTTATAAAGTTAGGCTGTTCTACATATCTGCTGCAACATGGTTCCCCACACTTTATTACAATCTTCCAAAAATCAATACACAGCTTCTGGAAAGCACGAATGATGAACTGAAGTTCACAATAGATATGTTAGCCAACATATATGAATCCTTACTAAATGCCAATTGCCTCTTGATTAAAAATCATGGGACTTAATACTTTCTTCATGACTTGACAAGTCAGCCAGGCTTATGGGGATCCGTAAATGCAGCTCGGAAAATATGAACCCCTGTCGTGTTGGTCCTGTCTTTTTGTGAACACCAACATGTCACAGAAATATTTAAATATATTAAAACAACATTGTGGAAACTGATTTATCTGTGACTTCTGACAACTTGTCATGTCCCCACACAGCCAGCAGAGGCACATCTGTTCCTGTGTGCTCATTTGATTTGTATTAGCAGTGCAACAGCTCTAATATCTTGTAACATCCACTCATATTGTGTTGTGTGGTCTCTAACTTTGGCCTGGTACCAAAGAACTGCAGCTCAAAGTCGGAGGCCTCTGCTTTTTTGTGGAAAAGACTTCCCTTTCCGACTGTATACAGTATTTGTCAAGCAGCCTACTTCAACTAAAAATCACTTATACCTCACTTATATATAATACAAAATTAATATTAAAGGACCGTGATTTGGTTAAGCCTCAAAATGTAATGAATATGCTCAATTGATTATATTTGGTATTATGATGTTTCTTTTCTGTACTCAAAGACAATCTGTTTAATTGAATGAATTATTGCACTCTCAATTGGGAACTTGGAAAGCCATTTTCTAAATATAGGACACTCAGAAGCATGTCTAATGCCAGTTTACACTGAATAATTATTTACTGGGAACTGTGAGGGAATCTTCAGTTTGACATAAAGCACAGCAATGGAGACATTATTCAAATCCTCCAAATGCGAGTCGATCAGCAGAGCCAGCTCAGTTCATACGTGTGTTTCAGGCAAAGAAGGTCCTCCGAAAAGGTCTAAGCGAATTAACATTTTAATTTCCCTGTATAAAAATATTTAACGAGGAGTATTCAAAGAGGACATAGTCTAAATTAAAATCAATGTGAACAAATTAAACTGAAATCTTGCCAAGACAACAGTTTCTCTAGAGACAGGCCATAGTGCACCATTTGAAATACGACCACCTGGTTACGTTTACACATAGTAACTAGTTCCTTTACAATTTAAAGGCTCTGCACAGCCACACAGGAGTATATAAATGGGTTTTTATGTGGTTACCCCAAACTCTATGTACTAATACGAATGATAACAGGGTGAGTCTTCCCCTTTGAGCAATTACAACAAAACTAACATGAAGATGAGGGAGCTATAAATCAAGCACAGCACTAATTAGACAACATAAGTGAAAACACCTGTGTGGGTGGTCTATGGGTGTGCGGGGCCTTTAAGATTTCACCTACAAATTATATAATGAGTTTATAAATATAATGCATTGTCATAACTATATAACTTTATTCCCAGAGTCAATAGGCATCATATACAGCCCCTTTCAGTAATTACTGTCACACCCCGATGTGAGTCAAGTGCAGGTTTGAGTTGCATATGCTCAGATTTAAAAGATTTAAAGCATAACGTGTCATTCTGAAATTTGTAAAATCCATGAAATAATAAACCTTTCTCATTACAAACAATAACAGAAGAGGATATCATTTCAAAGACATATTAGCTATCTATGATTGTTTGATTGCTAACGTTAGCTGAAAACGCCATACCAGCGACAGCCTTTGTTGTGTTTGATTGCTAGCTTG
>NW_022605577.1:697847-698002 GCF_008692095.1 Etheostoma spectabile | reverse complement strand
AGCTAGCAGTCATTTCAAAAACAATTTAGCTAACTATGGTTATTTGATTGGTAATGTTAGCTCAAAACGCCATTCAACTGACAATCTTTGTTGTGTTTGATGCTAACTTTTAACCAGCAGCGAACAAATTTGGTTAAGTAGGTCCATTTTTATTC
>NW_022605577.1:691884-697837 GCF_008692095.1 Etheostoma spectabile | reverse complement strand
TTACAGAAGTCTCTCGTTAGCATCTTATGCTACTTGTTGCAAAGTGACGTATGCGCAACTCAAATCTGCACTCGACTTAAATCAGGGAGAGACAATTACATTACAGTTACTTATACCAGTAACGCTCTGTTCGCGGTGTAACTGGGAGTTGGATAGAAGGGTTGAAATCAATTTCAGGTCTGTCCCTTCAATGGACAGACAGGTGGAGGACATGTTAGCTTGGTGCTGGAGGTGTGTGGAGGCAGTTAGCCTCTGCCAAAAGAGAAATGCGATTCATGGCAACAAAATATTGTCTCATGAACATTTTATCTTCTTAGCTAGCTTGCTAACGTTAGCTATGAGTAATTAGTTCTAGAATCACATTGGTTAGATGGAGGGACAGTGAGGACAGGACTTCTGGAGTGCTGCATTCAGTCACCACAGCTACCGCTAAGCTAGCTGTTGATAGTCCGTAAGCTGCTTGCTAAACCACAATGTCTTGTTTTGTCTTTCTATATGTGTTAAATACAGAATGTGACTTCTGGGTGTGGAGTCTTTGGAGTTTTTGAAAGGCTTCTTTGACCAAGTTGGCCTTGGTAACAAAATAAGTGTACATTTTCAATGATGAGCATTGATGTCTGTCAGGTTTTTTGGAGTCCCTCTGTCCCAAAATGGCTAAATAAATCAACATGTACAACTTTAAACACAAAACACCTCCTTTTCTGTGTGCTAGGATGTCTTGCCACGGGTGTGTAGGAAAGATAAAAGCTTTGATATACTAGCTGTAGGTTGAATCACTTCTGAGTCATATTACTTGTAGAAAAGTCACAGGTTATCTCTTTAACATGCTGCTGAAGACATACAAACACACCTTCAACGTATTTGTGAATAATGCATTTCTTGTTAGTCCTGTTAGTTGTAATGAATTCATACTTTCTTGTTTACATTCTATTTGCAAATTGAGGTAGGCTACTACTGCCTGTGGGAATGTAAATCAGCATGTTTGGGGGATCCGTCCATGTCGGCTTTGATCCCAGCTGAATTAATCCTCATATAATTAAAAACTCGTTAGCAGACGCCTGGTCTTTTCTGGAGAAAATGCTGTCTGTATTATGATACTTGAGTGACTATTTGGCAGAAAAAGGACATCTTAAAGGGAAAAAGATTGACTTTGTGAAATGAAATAGTGTTTTGTATTCCTGTATTCCATTTGGCAGTATTGTGGGCACTACTCCTCTTGAGCGGGTTAGGGGTTAAGGTTAGGGTTAGACGGTTCGTTTGGGTTAGTCCCTTCACTTTTGTCCCTCTGCTGTTCTTGTGTTAACTTAAAACTCCGCTTGCATCGAGGAACATTAACCAGGACCTCTGAGCAATGTTACATCCCAAAAAAAAATTTGGATCTTGATCAGGTTCGTTTACTGTCTAACTAGGAGGTTTGGGGACCGATTGGTGGGGATTTGCTATAGACACATGGCGATACGCTGGTAAGAGCAAATTACCTTTAACTCTTGTGCAGTCTATGGTTTAACCATGTATCCAGCTAATTTATATAGCTCACATTACTTTATTGTGTTAATTTCCTTTATTATTGTGTGTGATGTTTCCTTTTGCAGGGTGCGAATGTTCCACCAAAACAAGTTCCTCCCCGAGACTATTTTGCAGAGTCTGAAACTTAGCGCCACCCAAGACGATCGTGATTGGTTTAAAGGAATGCAAAAAAACCAGAGAGTTTTTTCTCCTATCCAGGAGTGTATTCCCCTGTTGCCAGACCTTCCACCGCAGCGCTGTGGAGATAGGCCTGGCAATGCAAGACTAGGGTTAGAGTTGTGGCTATATGGTTAGGGGTTAAGGTTAGTGAT
The DNA here is from genome assembly GCF_008692095.1 of Etheostoma spectabile. NCBI lineage: Eukaryota > Metazoa > Chordata > Actinopteri > Perciformes > Percidae > Etheostoma > Etheostoma spectabile. The sequence continues at coordinate 695,999 of NW_022605577.1, read as the reverse complement.
TTCACTCTGGCTGACAGTATGCCCACAGTATATACTTTTAGTATAGTAAGTACTTCAGCTACAAATGATTTACATGAGTACGTACATGGAATATACCCAGGGAAAGTTAATTGCCATTGATACTGCTGAGAATGATGGGATCCACCTCTTGGACTAAACCACTAATGATGAAGGATAATGAGCTCTTTCACCTTGGCCCACAAGTTTATTTAATTTAAACCCAGTAATTGTCTCAAATCTGGATTCATTTACTCAGGGAGGATAATGATACTGTTTAATGCTTTCATCAACACTTTAATATTTGTTTCCTTTCCGGTGGGATTAAAGAAGTAATGTGATTGACTTTGATAATGTGGCATTGTAAATAGCCGTCCTTTGGACATTTAACTTAATCAGTGTCTTTGTCAAGGTCACCTTCACATGTGGAGCTGGGGATTAAACCACCAACCCTACAATTAATTACTGACCCAATTTACCACCTGAGTGTAAGACAGCCCCCACTTTCATTGTCAAATGAGTGGTGCTAACCTCCAGTTTGCAATGGCTGAATGGTTCGCGAGAATCTACGGCTACAACATGTGGTGCTACTATGGAAGCATTTGGCGGACTAAATTAAAATGTAAATTTTTTCATTTCCCACTTACATAGGCTTTAATTGGTTCAAAACTCAAATTAAAATCCAATAATCCAATTGGAATTTGCATTTTTAAGACTAGCATGGCCATTCTCTTACAGTAGAACAGTATTATTACATCACATACTGTCAATAAATAAGGTGTATATACTGTATACGGTTATGTGAATGGTCATTATGGCCTGTTGCGTTTAAAGGCGTCAGGAGTCTTTGTTGCAGTGTTGAATTACAGTACACTTACACGTGTTATTATAAAGTTAACAGTTACTTGACTTTGTTGCTAGGCTAGCCAGCTAGTAATGTTAACATCAATTAACCAGTGTTAGCAGCTCTTTAATCTTGGTCAATGAGAGAAGCTAGTTGTTGTACCAGTGCTGTGTTGATATTAAAGCAAAGGTGCTACTTTATGGGAGGACCCACCCCCCAATGCCAATGTCTTGTGAAATTACATTGTCATTTTAATCTAGTCCGCCAAACGCTTCCATATGCTACTGAACCTCAATTGTATGGACTGGTGCTTTTTTTCACTGAGGTGTAAAAATATAGTAGGATATAATCGGATGCCAATTGCACGCAAATCATTTTCCCTTGAAGTGCTGTGCCACTCAAGGGACGGAAAATGAAGGAGATTTGGGTTAGATTCTTTTCGGCAGCCATTTTACTCCTCTGAGACTTTCCTGTGTTTTTTCTCTCCATCTCCGTCTCTATCTCCTTCTGCCAGCATGACACCATAGCTCCTCCAGTCACTGCTAAAACTAACCCATTCATTATTAAAAACAATTTTATTAGTTGGTAAATGCAGCATAAAACCACCATTTTAATCTATCCAAAGACCCACCACTATCAGAATTGTGTGTGTGTGTATGTGTGTGTGTGTGTGTGTGGGGGGGGGGGCAGTGTTTCTGGACCATCATTACTGAATCTGACATGATGATCAGTCCCCATGCCGTGATCTGACAGGGGAAAAACTACTGGTGCAAATATGACATAATAACTCAAAGCAGATGTGGTCACACCCTGTAAGTGTCTCATCACATTTTTTTGGACTCGGACGCATCACGTGCACATGAGCACATTTCTCTATTTCCAAACCCATCTGTCAATACATTTTTGCAGCCACAATATCCATACGCTCTGAGTGGAACATGATTAGTCAAAAATGATCGCCAACCTGGCAGTGAATGAAACGTCCTGTTGTGAAAATCTGTGACAGTTACGGATATATTTTTGGCTGCCTTTTTTTTCTTTCTAGATCCATAAAAAGTCTGATGCTGCTAAAGTTCATCCATCCATCGTCTGGGGGTCGGGTCGCAGGGGCAGTAGCTCCAGCTCGGTTACAGAGGGTTCTCTGCGATGGTCATATACCAAGCTCTTGAACAGGCCAGTGGGAAGTGGGGGTGCAATAGGTCTGACTGAAGATCCATCAGCCCTAAGAAGGTGGGTTTGACAGTAGTCTATGTCCTTGACGTTCCATTTCCGAGATTGTTCCGGTTCTGCAGGAAACTCTGCCGGATGCATGTATTTTCCCATTCCTTTCGCTTTCTTTGTGTTGGAATTTAAAATGTGGTGGATTTCTGAGGACTATGGTTACCTGGTCCTCAGATCTCTGCAGGGAAATCCAGACAGCTAGCTAGGCTATCGTCCAATCTGGGATTGGTTACTGGTCCTCAGATCTCTGCAGGGTAAATCCAGACAGCTAGCTAGACTATCTGTCCAATCTGAGGACTATGTTACTGGTCCTCAGATCTCGCAGGGTAAATCCAGACAGCTAGCTAGACTATCTGTCCATCTGAGGACTATGGTTACCTGGTCTCAGATTCTGCAGGGTAAATCAGCAGCTAGCCAGACTATCATCCAATCTGAGGACTGGTACCTGGTCCTCAGGTCTCTGAGGGTAAATCCCGACAGCTAGCTAGACTATCTGTCCAATCTGAGGACTATGGTTACCTGGTCCTCAGATCTCTGCGGGTAAATCCAGACAGCTGCTAGACTAGCTGGCCATCTGAGGACTATGGTTACCTGGTCCTCAGGTCTCTGCAGGGGAAATCCAGACAGCTAGCCAGACTATCTGTCCAATTGGAGTTTTCTCTCGCACAACTATTTTGCAGCGGCTCTGTGGGGAGTTTAGCCCCGTCTGTGACGATTCTGATTGGTTTAAAGAAATACCATTAAACCAGAGCACGTTTCTGTTCTCCCATCCCAGAATTCTACGTAGAGTAGCCAGACCCTCCTTCAGAGCGCTTTGGAGGAGGGTCTGGCAAAGCGAGGCTACTCTGACAGCGACAAGTGAAGTTTGTCAAGCTTTAACAAAAGTAACAATTAAATCATTGAAATCATTGAATCAAAAAGTTCACAAGTTCTACCCAGGAGTTCCATAGTCACCAGATACCTAACAGAAAGATATTTTGAGATTGTCAGTCATTAGCGCCATGTGCATCATAATTACAGAATAATTGTGACAACATTATTCATAGTAGGGATGGAGAAGACCTGCACACACTGTTGAAGATAACTGCTGAGGACATTATGGCACACAGTAAATGAGGCATTAATAGAGCAAATGGATAATAAATGAATAAATGTGTTTAGCTGCAGGAGGAAAAAATATTTTTGAGTGCATCAAAATATTTTAAACTACTGTTTGCAACTACTTCTCAACATGTGAAAGGGATTCCACAAAACATCATTACAGTCCAGATGTGTGTAATGCATGGCCTATATCTCAGTGTTGGAAATCTGGCCATTGGTCCAGGGCCTCTCCTGAGAGGCTCCTCTGAGAGTGAGGGTCTATTTCCAGCCTGTCTATTAATACAGAGCCTGCCTCAATAGAGAGGCAAAATGAAGCAAGATCTTTCCAGCAATCAGGCCAGGAAACTGAGGGCTTCGATGGATCAAAATCCCATTTTCACTCTGAGACATGTAAACGTATCCAACCACTGCAACAGCTCCCAAAACCAACATATTCGATGCAACCTTATGTTTTGTAGGGAAGTTTTGGGTGGACAAAAACTCCACTTTAGCACCAGACTGCATAGTATTATAGGTAATGATGATTAGGGGTTGCCAGATCTTCGGGTCTGGCTTGTCCACACAGCATTCCGGGATGGGAGAAAGACACGCTGTGGTTAATGGCATTTCTTTAAACCAATCACAATTGCATCAGAATTGTCACAATCGTCGGTGCTAAGCGCAGGACGGAGCCATGGTGCCGCTGCAAAATAGCCTCGGGAAGGAACTTGTTTTGGTGGAACATGTGTAAGTTCAGAAATCGAAAACTCAGATTGGACAGATAGTCTAGCTAGCTGCACAAAATCACACATTGTAAACTTAACCCCACCAACACTCATTTTCAAAATACAATAATACACTAATATAATACACTATGTCTACCAAAACAATGCAAACATGTCTCAAAATCAGATAATTCTTCCAAAACACATGCCAGTACATTTAATCATAGCTCAATGTCATAAAAACACTA
>NW_022605577.1:690608-691874 GCF_008692095.1 Etheostoma spectabile | reverse complement strand
GAACTACAGAAACTGCATTATTTTATGTGTCACGTCTGCCTTTATACCTTTATACTTTATATTTTTATACAATAATGATTGTATTGATCATAGATTGTGTTTTACACAGCACTTCCTCTTGAAGCCTGTCTACATTTTTGTGTTGTTGGGTTTAGTAAATGCTGCATTTTGTTTCTTTTGCTGCAGAAATCCAATACAAAAATGAACGAGCCATCTCAGAGTAGCTTTATAGAATGTAGGGTTAAGGAAAAAAAGGAGACAGAGACAGAATTGTCCTGGTACACGTCTTCCTTTTACCTCGTGAAGGCATTTTTTCATCTATATTGTTCAAATAGGTCCTCTTTTACTGTATGTGCTACCATATGATCATGTGATTGAAAGAACCTCAACAGCTGAGTGTGTTTCCTGGATGGGAATCAGCTGTGACGGATCTATTTTGCATAATCAGCTGTTTCTCAATACAGTAACTGCATGTATAAAATGCAGGGGATATGTTTGTGTTTCAATATGCAATATGAACAGCTGTTCACTTTGACTTTAGCCTGCAAGTTAAGTTTAGAATAGGATGTTATCTGTTCTGACATACATAAACATTTGCCATTTTATCAGTAAAAATCCATTGTTTTGGTCTTGGTTGAGCTTGTGTGTAAAAGAATTTCAAGCATTTTAAATTTTGTGTTGGCTGTACGCATTTTGTATCAAAGCAGCAAGAAATGTGTTAAATGTACAGCCTACACCGACGGAAGTTGTGCAAAAGTTGTTGAAAGTATTGAAAGAATAGCCACAGCAATCGGAAAAAAAACTGCAATGTGGAAAACATCCTAGAAGCAGATGCGGGCTTGAAATTGAAACTTGCAAATTAGAGGCATGATCCCTTCACAGTATCTGAATTCATTAGCCTATAATATTCTGGGTTGGGAGCACTCCCCCTCCCCCTCCCCCCTCCCCACCCCACCTGCTGAAGTCTCCAAAGGGTGGATGTGTGCTCCAGGCTACTGCTGCTGAAATGCCTGGAGTGCGCTGGAACAGTCTGCTTTGTGTTTCTAATCACAGCTGCTCAGGTATAAATGTCCTTATAAAGAGACTTTGAGCAAGAACATATTATATTCTATAAATTGGGTGTTTTTAGATTTTTGTAAGATCCTATAATAATGTCACCATCAACTGACCATACAAGATTGGCATCCAAAATGGGTCTTGCAGAGAATATAATGACACAGTTGCCATATAGTTACATGCCGTGTGTGTGTGTGTGTGTGTGTGTGT
>NW_022605577.1:689581-690598 GCF_008692095.1 Etheostoma spectabile | reverse complement strand
GTGTGTGTGTGTGTGTGTGTGTGTGTCTTTGCCAATGATGTCAAGGTTATATTGTGTCACCCTGTTTTTGTCGCAATTGTCATGGCTCAGCAAAAACGCCTCGGCAACGTGTTGTGGCTACATCTGCCGCTGCCGGCGGGGGGGGCCCGGGCTGCTGTGGCGAAGACTGAGGAAGCGGAGCAGGAGCAAACTGGGAACCGGCTTTGATCAAGAAACGCTGTGAGCCTCATCCCGACGACATTTGCTCCTTTTTGTTTGCCCAGAGGGTAAGAAGTCATTAGAGGGATTCAAACCAATGATTAGGGGTTTGATTTTCTATAAGCAAAAGGATAAAAGGTTTCTGTAGTAGAATTAGATTACTCTGACTTGTTTATCTTAGTAGTTACAAAGTTGTGGATGATTATCTATTTTAGAATGTTTGTCATGTTTTTTGCTCCTCACATCTGGCTGCTATGATTGTTTTTTGTACTTTTAGGGTGTTGCTTCAAAACCTTGATGCAAGACTGTTTCTAATGCAGTCATTTATTCATGAAAAACCACACTTGCATATGCCCATGTGAACAGAAACACACACACACACACACACACACACACACACACACACTCGCACATGCACTTACACACCATTTGCTGCAGGGCAAACATTCTCCCACCAACATTTACGCCTCTTCTTGCATCTCCCACCGGCCACGTCCCCTACAGACGGATTCAAAATCATCACTAGAAATGATATATAAATGTGTGAACAGCTCATTTCCGCCCATGTTTAAGAAAAGAAAAAAAAAAGAAATCTCCCGCCTACAACAGCTGTGCTCCTCTGCAAGCTGGATCTTGTGTGTTCTCGTGTCTGTTTTGGTGCCAAGATTACAGTTTATTCCGATTGCTAAGCGACAGTGGGCACAACTGGAGTCACAGGTGTGATACTCCAACTCCAGTCTGCACTGCAGCAGTTCATGTGGACCAAACTCTAGTTCACAGTTTCCAAATCTCTACACACTTATCCCATGACTCTGACCG
>NW_022605577.1:689460-689571 GCF_008692095.1 Etheostoma spectabile | reverse complement strand
AACACTGTGGGTTTACAGCACGTTGTTCACATGCTCACACACCGCTGTCACACCTGTTAACCTCCCACTCAGACAGAAGAGATCTCAGTCTGGTGTCTATCAAACTCTGCT
>NW_022605577.1:681331-689450 GCF_008692095.1 Etheostoma spectabile | reverse complement strand
ATTTCAGCTGAAAGCCTAAGCAGGTGTCTTGTTTTAGACTAGTTAGTGAACATATACATGTTTTTTGTATACAAACACCAAATAAGAATGAAACAGTTATACAGCTGTACACCCAGTATATTTCCTATGGGACTCGAAGTATACTATACTATAAATAAATGGCTGGTTAAACTACCTTAGATGTGTTAAGCATTTATGAAGTTTCACCAGGAACTTTAATTAAAAAATAAAATAAATGTCATTGTATCAAACATATCAAACAGCACTAAACCCTATCCATTGGAGGCGCATTGACCTGTTTCCAAAATCTCTTACTGATCTTCCTGTACATATATATCTGTATAGTATCTTTTCATAGAGATATAAAAAGGTATGCATGAGTTTCACTCCAGATGGAAAAGAAAGCACAACAAAACTATCCCTTAAAATTAAGGCAAGTACCTAAACCTGGGGGGGGGGGTCAGACAAAAGCATTGAGTTAATGACGTGGACACTTCTCATTATGGACACTTGATTGACCACACAAGGGAAAACAAAATAAAGTTAAAGTTCTACTTTTAATGAAGTAGTTTTGAGGTGATCAAACAATGTGCTTCTAAGTGAAGCTGAGCTCCGTGTATAACTTCATGTAATAGCAACAGAATGGTGAGGAAAGAAGGGAATTTGTCATCTGTACATTATAGTGCACTCAAGTGTTGGTAAGTACTTAGGTGTAATGGGTGGTCAGGCTTACCGAAGACGATGAGAGGCCACTAGGACATTGCAGAGACAAAATGAGTCCCAATCAGACTCACAAGTGGATAATGGCTCAGGATGAGGCTTCCTTTTGATGGACCAAATCCATTTCTCATGATTGGAGGCAGCAACAGCACGGAAGAAAAAGTACTAAAAAAAAGGTTTAAGATTCATTTTCTTGGAGAACTCCTCAGTACTAAAAAAATATTTTTTAATCCTTTCGGCAATTAAAAAGGCTTCAGACCAGGAACTAATTTGGGTAACACTTTCTATGGCTGTAATACATTATAAATACACTTATAATGCGTGATAATCTGTTCATTGGACTGGGTTGTGCGAAATCTCATTGTGCAAGGGCTGTGCTACACTCGGAATGCATCCGAGTACAATCTGTATATATATATAATTATAGTTATAGGCACACATAAATATAGTACCTACGTCATAATTTTTGGTCACTCACTGACAATAGAAATACATTATAATCACTGTTAAAGCACCCATTGACCACAAAGAGTAAACTTATAATCACATTATAATGCATTTTAAATGAACTAATGACATAACAAGCTGGTTATAAGTAAGTGGTCATTGTTTGTTTTGAGTAAATTGAAAAAAAATATTACATTCATTAAGTGTTTCGGAACATCAAACCAATTTAAACAAGGACAACACAAGTAAACACAAAATGCAATTTGTAAATGAAGGTGTTTATTATTAAAGGTGAAAAAAAATCCAAACCATCATGGCCCTGTGTGAAAAAGTGATTGCCCCCTAAACCTAATAACTGGTTGGGCCACCCTTAGCAGCTTAACAACTGCAACCAAGCGTTTGCGATAACGTGCAATGAGGCTTTTACAGCGTCCTGGAGGAATTTTGGCCCACTCATCTTTGCAGAATTGTCCTAATTCAGTTACATTAGAGGGTTTTCGAGCATGAACGGCCTTTTTAAGGTCATACCACAACATCTCAATAGGATTCAGGTCAGGACTTTGGCTAGGCCACTCCAAAGTCTTCATTTTGTTTTCTTCAGCCATTCTGGTGGTGGACTTGCTGGTGTGTTTAGGATCATTGTCCTGCTGCAGAACCCAAGTTCGTTTCAGCTTGAGTACACGAACAGATGGTCGGACATTCTCCTTCAGGATCTCTTGGTAGACAGCAGAATTCATAGTTCCTTTTATCACGGCAAGTCTTCCAGGTCCTGAAGCAGCAAAACAGCCCAGCAATCACACTACCACCACATATTTACTGTGGTATAATGTTCTTTTATGAAATGCAGTGTCCTTCTACGCAGATATACTTGGACACAACTTCCAAAGAGTTCCACTTTTGTCTCAGGCCACAGAATGTTGTCCAAAAGTCTTGGGGATCATCAAGATGTGTTGTGGAGAAATTGAGACGAGCTTATGTTTTTTTTGTCTCAGCAGTGGTTTTCTCCTTGGAACTCTGCCATGCAGGCCATTTTTGCCAGTCTTTCTTGATGGTGGAGGCATGAACGCTGACCTTAACTGAGGTAAGTGAGGCCTGCTGTTCTTTGGACGTGTTGTGGGGTCTTTTGTGACTCTGGATGAGTCGTCACTGCGCTCTTGGGGTAATTTTGGGCGGCGGCCATCCTGGGAAGGTTCCCACTGTTCCTGTCTTCGCCATTTGTGGATAATGGCTCTCACTGTGGTTCGCTGGATTCCCAAAGCTTTGGAAATGGCTTTATAACCTTTCCAGACTGATAGATCTCAATTACTTTCTTTTAATTGTTCCTGAATTCTTTGGGTCTCGGATGATGTGTACACTTAACAAATTCTGTAATTTCTACACGCTAATTTTACAGTAACTTCTTGTTTTGTCATTTTACAATGTTAGCTGTATATTGCAATGCATTATGGGTGAAAACACTATTACAGTAGTTGACAGCTTTTTCCATAATAAATTACAGGCATACTTGCCCTTGACTGTAAATGATGCGTACAGGTACAGTTATTTACTGTTGAATGCGTTGCACGAGGCAGTTGCTTTACACAAGACCATTTGATGGCGGATTGCTGAGGAGCCACATTGCACTCCACTCACAAACAATACGTAAGTAGGCCTATACTATTATGAATAGCCTACATAATAAAAATTGTGGTTTAACTTGTAATGTTTGTTGAAATAACCTAAGTTGACCGTGTTTCAGTCTAGTGAGGCTACAATATATGTTCATAGCTAGCTAACATTAGCTGGAGACTTTTCATAAGGAATTTTGAACAAGCAATCCCAGGCGAAGCAGTTTAATGCTAAGTTAGAAGAATATAGTGGGTGTAATGTTAGCGTTAACGGTTAACCCTTTTTATATTTAATTTAACTAACTAAGCGTAGTAGTCTGTGTTGTAACGTCAATGTTAACGTCACGCAGGCATGCAGCAGAAGTAGCTAACGCTACCGGACGGCCAGGCGCCCCGGAGTCGGGTCGTTGGTAAGTAACGTTAGCCTAACGTCACAGTGTTTTATTTAGCTTTATTTGACTGTCTGACTGTACATTTCTTCACCCTTATAGCTTACACTAGCAAACTGAAGTCAACGTTAGTGGAAAAAAAAACTAGCTAGCTTAACCGTATGCATTAGCCACATCGCCTCAGATCAGGCTGCAGACGGCCCATTAACGTTGATACAAAAATTGCCTTATTGAAGCGAAAGCCCATCATTAATATATTGTTCGATTTAACAGGTAATGTATAAATTATAATACCGTTTGACTTTGCACGACCCCTGAAATAGACCTTTTAATTTCGGTTGATATTTAACTTTAACAACTCTTCTATGAACTAAGTTAGAGTCCGACATTAGGATGGCCCCGTTCAAAACATTCATCATTATTGTATATGTAGCTGTGTGAAAAAAGGTCGGCTATTTCTAGGGGACCCTTGACCTCTTAACTAAAGAAATTCGAATGAAAACGGGATGTGAGGCACCCATGAGTCTTCCCTTAACAGACATGGCCACTTTTGGAAATCCCAGATGCAGTTTATTTCATGCAGTGCACACGTTATTTCACTGTAATAAAAAGGTGTATTAAATATTTCAGCGAGTGGGGTCCCCAACAGCCTTGGGGGTGCATGAATGTAGTCTAACTAGAAAACTGGACTGTTGTGGACTCTTAAAGTGTGATGAATTCTTAAATCTTGTCAAACGTTTTTGGCAACAATGAAATAATTTCTTTTCTACAGTGTATCTCAAGTCTTGGGGGCTCAATGTGGTATTTTGGTGCTAACTTGAAAATCTTTTTTATCAATTCTTGAGTGGTCAATAATGGCTAAATTTAACATCAAATCTGTGTAAGAAATTATATCAACCAAACATAGTTGTAACAATTTATTATTTAGAAGAAAAACGGCCATGGAATATATGAGGCCAGTGGGTGATAAGGGCTTATACACTCTCAATAGGCCCTAACACACTGTTTATTACAGATGTTATGTTATATTCCAACATAACGCGTGTTTTTTTAACTTTTGTATTGTTTAGCCTAGCCACAGGGAGGAGAAAACATCCTGAACAGAGCGCCATCGCTGACAGTGATCAACATACATGGCTGAAGAATCTTGTCAGGTAAAAACATTAATGCGAATATCCTGAATGTGTATGTTCTGTGCATTTCTAAATGTGACAGTTTGGGTGTTGGTGTGAAGCCAAGTCTTCAGGGTTCTTTATATAATTAATGGCACATTAATGGTTAGTTAATTAAAGCTGTGTGTGTTTCTGTTTGGTGTTTCTTTGTTTTTTATGTTTAGGGGAATTTCTCACAGAAACCGTTTGGATGCTGAGTCGGGGTGGTGGAGGGCCTCCACATCCAACTTCGTGGTGGGATGGCAGCTTTGTTTTCGAGCTACTACATCTTAATCTGGTGTTACGGAGCAAGCATCTTGCACACTAAAATTCATTCAAAGGTAACTATGTGCTGTAGAATTAGTAGTAGAATGCAGTTGATATTATTTGTAGAGTTAGTTTTATGAGTAACAGAGATTTTATTTTGCTTTAAGTGTACTTACAGTAAATCCCTTAATTAAATGATTTTTGAGTTTATAAAAAGGGTAAGTTAGCAGTTATTTACATAAATGCTTTAAATCATTGCAGAACCAATTCATTTTATACTAATTACATTCATTCTGAGAGCTGTTAAACTGTTTTGTTGTTTTTCAAACATTGACAATAAAGACCTATTTGATTATACATTTTGAAAAGTAGTTCTGCATTGACTTAAACTGGGGAATTTAGGCGAATAAACTATAAACTTGTTCTTTTTTATCTGTTGCATTCACAAGAAATCCTAGATGAAAGTTCATTTTACAGTTACGCATACTTTTCTATGCCCACCCTACCCCGACCTTCCCCACTATGGCTCAAAGCAAACATACAAAAAAGGATCTTTATGCATACACACCCGCATGCATATACACATATACACACCCACATACAGATTTGCACAGCCGGATGTATTTTGCATCTTGTAGAGCAGTTAAGGCACTTTTTCATGAAGTTTATTTGCATGGGATTTTGTGATTTCAGATGTTCATCGTACTGAACCCTTCAAGGGAACCAAGACAACAAAGTGTTGAGCCAAAAACGTGAGAACATAAGGAGAAAGAGAGGAACTGCATGAACCCTTGCGTCTCCTCTTACTCAACGGAGTAGGAGAGAGGTAGACGTCAACAAATGACAAAAAGTAACACAGATGGTTCCTCGAAATGCTCTCCAAGAATCAGTTCACTAATTAAACATGGAGCACACCGAACAGACTTGAGTCACCAACCTCGCCGGACTGTCCGGACGATTATCGGGTTGGTTCTATCATGGTCATTATGAGCTCTTAAGAAAAATAGAAGTTACCTTCTGAAAACATACAGTATTGTTACACTGTGTTGCATTTTAATAATAAAATGTCATGATGTTGCATCTCTGACTCTGGTTTTATTTTACAGTTGAAGAGAATCTAATGCAATGGTTTTTGAATTAAAAGCAAGCTTGGTCTTATTTAAAACACTTTACAATAGGCATCAGCAAAGCTGCGAATGTAAAAAACTAAATTAACTGTATATTTTTTTTACAACAACGTATTGTATTGTGAAATATTTACATCTTTTTGCTGGATACTTGAGTTGCCAGCAAAAAGCTGTAAATATTTCACAATACAATATGTTGTTGTAAAAAACAATTTACAACAACATATTGTATTGTGAAGTATTTACAGCTATTACCTGGCAACTCGAGTTGCCAGGTAATAGCTGTAATTTGAATAGAATACAAGATAATGTTGTAAACTAAATTACAATAAAATATTGTTTTCCTTTAAAAAAACAAAACATTGCTGTAATTTATGTACAACAAAAACCTGTAAAAGAAATACTGTCTTATACTGTATTATTTTTACAGTTATTAACAGTATCAACAGTAATTTTACAAGATTTTGCTGGCAACTTTTTTGCCAGGTGTTTACTGTAAAATCTACAGTCAAATCGTTACAGTGTAGCTTTTAAGGATCTTCTGGGACCTACGTGTGTCAAGCAGCTCCTATTTAAGTGATGCCTTGATGTGACAGGTGTGGCAATAATCAGGCCTGGGTGTGGCTAGAGAAATGAACTCAGGTGTGGACAACCACAGTTATAGTATGTTTAACAAGGGGGGCAATCACTTTTTCACACAGGGCCATGATGGTTGGATTTTTTTTCACCTTATAATAAACACCTTCATTTACAATTGCATTTTGTGTTACTTGTGTTGTCCTTGACTGTTGTTAAATTGGTTTGATGTTCCGAACACTTAAGTGTGCAAACATGCCAAAGGATACTGAGGGGATGAGGAAGGGGGCAAACACTTTTTCACACCACTGTAATGTTTCCTCAAAAAAACTCACTCTAAAAATTGTCAGTGAGTGACCAGCAATTATGAAGTATTATGATACCTGAGCTTAGAATTCATTATTGAATGCTTTATAATGTGTTACATTACCTTATACATATTTACGAGTGCTTATACCTATAATTATACAGTGCTATGAGCTGATTAGAATGCATTATTAGTGTGCTTATAATGCATTATAGACATGGGCGTCATAGAAAGTGTTACCCAAGATTGGAATAGGAGCGGTGTTCCTTTGTCAATCATACTCTGGTTATACCATCTGTGTCACGACTTCTATCTGTAGTCACATCTTCCACAAAGTCATAATAAAGATAGGACCTGGCCAACAGCAATGTGGGCTGTAAGGTGATAGCTATAACCCCCGAAGGAAGGGATTCATATCAATACTTTCCTTCTGAACACGGATGAGTGGAGTTTGATGTTATTTTTATAGACTTGTATGTCAGTGAAGGTTTTTTTTTCTTCATACTGTTTTAACCTTGAGGGGAGATTCTTCCTTTTGACTCCGCCTCCGCTTTCACGGGGAGGTCAGACGTCATGGTCAGCCACAAAAACCAAATCCCTGGCCTCCAACTGAAGGACCATCCTCCTGCTCGTGTTTGACTCAGCACGTCGAAAAGCAAGCTGGCTTCTCCAACTGCTGCGTGAGGCATGGAAGTGAGTAGCCTCAGTGGATGAATGCACCCTTGGTGGACGTGAGCCAAAGTTTAACATGGGGCAAATGGATTAACTAGCAGTTACGGAGGTTTGGTTTGACCAATGTTTTTTAGAAGCAGTGTTACACTGCTCAAAAGGCATACGTAGTCTTATGGATAAGTGAAACTGCAGTAGGCAGAGTAAAAGAACAACTTTAGATTTCCAAATTCCCCACTGCAGCATTAGTATTATCCAACCCCTAGCTGAATATGCAGGGCATCCATCCATCCATCCATCTTCATCCGCTTATCCGGTATCGGGTCGCGGGGTGCAGCAGCTCCAGTAGGGTACCCCAAACTTCCCTTTCCCGAGCCACATCAAGCCGCTCCGAATGGGGATTCCGAGGCGTTCCCAGGCCAGGTTGGAGATAAATCTCTCCACCTAGTCCTGGTCTTCCCCGAGGCCTCCTCCACTGACCTATGCCTGGAACACCTCCCTAGGGAGGCGCCCAGGAGGCATCCTTACCAGATGCCCGCCACCTCAACTGGCTCCTTTCAACGCGAAGGAGCAGCGGCTCTACTCCGAGCTCCTCTCGTGATGACTGAGCTTCTCACCCTATCTCTAAGGGAGACGCCAGCCCCCTCCTGAGAAACCCATTTCGGCCGCTTGTACCCTTGGATCTCGTTCTTTTGGTCATGACCAGTCTTCATACTCAGTTGAGGGTAGGAACGAAAATTGGGCCCGGTAGATCGAGAGCTTTGCCTTCTGGCTCAGCTCCCTTTTTGTCACAAAGGTGCAATAAACCGAATGTAATACCGCACCCGCTGCTCCGATTCTCCGACCAATCTCACGCTCC
>NW_022605577.1:670701-681306 GCF_008692095.1 Etheostoma spectabile | reverse complement strand
CAAAAAAAAGCCTGTCCTACATTTTTGTGTGGTTGGGGTAGTACATGCTGCATTGGTTTCTTTGCGGCAGAAATCCATGACAAAAATGAACACGCCGCATCTCAGTAGTAGCTTTTATAGAATGTAGGGTTACGGAACAACAGGAGCCGAGCAGCGACAGATTGCTGGTGACAGCACGTCTTCCTATCCTCGTGAAGGCTTTTTTCCATGCGAGATTGTTCAAATAGGTCCTTTTACTGTATGTCTACCATATGATCAGTGATTGAAGAACCTCAACAGCTGAGTGTGTTTCCTGGATGGAATCACTGTGACGGATTATTTTGCATATCAGCTGTTTTCTCAATACAGTAACTGCATGTAAAATGGCAGGGATATGTTTGTGTTTCAATTGCAATATGACAAGCTGTGTCACTTTGACTTTACCTGCAGTTAAGTTAGAATAGGATGGTATATCTGTTCTGACATACATAAACATTTGCCATTTTCTCAGTAAAATCCTTGTTTTGGTCTTGGTTGAGCTTGGTGTGTAAAAGAATTTCAAGCATTTTAATTTTGTGTTGGCTGTACGCATTTTGTATCAAAGCAGCAAGAAATGTGTTAATGTACAGCCTACACCGACGGAAGTTGTGCAAAAGTTGTTGAAAGTATTGAAAGAATAGCCACAGAATCGGAAAAAAACTGCAATGTGAAAACATCCTAGAAGCAGATGCGGGCTTGAATTGAAACTTGCAAATAGAGGCGATCCCTTCACAGTATCTGAATCATTAGCCTATCATATTCTGGGTTGGGAGCACTCCCCCTCCCCCTCCCCCCCCCACCCCACCTGCTGAAGTCTCCAAGGGTGGATGTGTGCTCCAGGCTACTGCGCTGAATGCTGAGTGGCGCTGGAACAGTCTGCTTTGTGTTTTCTAATCACAGCTGCTCAGGTATAAATGTCCTTATAAAGAGACTTTGAGCAAGAACATATTATATCTATAAATTTGTGTGTTTTTAGATTTTTGTAAGATCCATAATAATGTCACCATCAACTGACCATACAAGATTGGCATCCAAAATTGGGTCTTGCAGAGAATATAATGAACACAGTTGCCATATAGTTACAATGTCCGGTGTGTGTGTGTGTGTGTGTGTGTGTGTGTGTGTGTGTGTGTGTGTGTTGTGTGTGTGTGTGTGTCTTTGCCAATGATGTCAAGGTTATTTGTGTCACCCTGTTTTTGTCGCAATTGTCAGGGCTCAGCAAAAACGCCTCGCCGTGTTGTGGCTACTCTGCCGCTGCCGCGGGGGGGCCCGGGCTGCTTCGAAACTGAGGAACGGAGCAGGATCAAACTGGAACCGGCTTTGATCAAGAAACGCTGTGAGCCTCATCCGACGACATTTGCTCCTTTTTGTTTCCCAGAGGGTAAGAGTCTTGAGGGATTCAAACCAATGATTAGGGGTTTGATTTTCTATAAGCAAAAGGATAAAAGGTTCGTATAGAATTAGATTACTCTGACTTGTTATCTTAGTAGTTACAAGTTGTGGATGATTATCTATTTTAGAATGTTTGTCATGTTTTTGCTCCTCACATCTGGCTGCTATGATTGTTTTTTGTACTTTTGGTGTTGCTTCAAAACCTTGATGCAGACTGTTTCTAATGCAGTCATTTATTCATGAAAAACCACACTTGCATATGCCCATGTGAACAGAAACACACACACACACACACCACACACACACCCACACACTCTCGCACATGCACTTACACACCATTTGCTGCGGGCAAACATTCTCCCACCAACATTTACGCCTCTTCTTGCATCTCCCACCGGCCACGTCCCCTACAGACGATTCAAATCATCACTAGAAATGATAATAAATGTGTGAACAGCTCATTTCCGCCCATGTTTAAGAAAGAAAAAAAAAAGAAATCTCCCGCCTACAACAGCTGTGCTCCTCTGCAAGCTGGATCTTTGTGTTCTCGTGTCTGTTTTGGTGCCAAGATTTACAGTTTATTCCCGATTGCTAAGCGACAGTGGCACAACGGAGTCACAGGTGTGATACTCCAACTCCAGTCTGCACTGCAGCAGTTCATGTGGAACCAAACTCTAGTTCACAGTTTCCAAATCTCTACACACTTATCCCATGACTCTGACCGACAACACAACACTTGGGTTTCCAGCACGTTGTTCCATGCCACACCCCGCTGTCACACCTGTTAACCTCCCCACTCAGACAAAGAGATCTCAGTCTGGTGTCTTCAACTCTGCTGATTGGAATTTCAGCTGAAAGCCTAAGCGGTGTCTTGTTTTAGACTAGTTAGTGAACATATACATTTTTTTTGTATACAAACACCAAATAAAATGAAACAGTTATACAGCTGTACACCCAGTATTTTCCTATGGACTCGAAGTATCACTATACTATAATAAATGGCTGGTTAACACTACCTTAGATGTGTTAAGCATTTATGAAGTTTCACCAGGAACTTTAATTAAAAATAAATAAATGTCATTGTATCAAACATATCAAACAGCACTAAACCCTATCCATTGGAGGCGCATTGACCTGTTTTCCAAAATCTCTTACTGATCTTCCTGTCATATATATCTGTATAGTATCTTTTCATAGAGATATAAAAAGGTATGCATGAGTTTCACCTCCAGAGGGAAAAGAACGCCACAAAACTATCCCTTAAAATTAAGGCAAGTACCTAAACCTGGGGGGGGGGTCAGACAAAAGCTTGAGTTAATGACGTGACACTTCTCATTATGGCACTTATTGACCACACAAGGAAAACAAAATAAGTTAAAGTTCTACTTTTAATGAGTAGTTTTTGAGGTGTCAAACAATGTTGCTCTAAGTGAAGCTGAGCTCCGTTTATAACTTCATGTAATAGCACCAGAATGGTGAGGAAAGAAGGGAATTTGTCATCTGTACTTATAGTGCACTCAGTGTTGGTAAGACTTAGGTGTAATGGGTGGTCAGGCTTACCGAAGACGATGAGAGGCCACTAGGACATTGCAAGACAAAATGAGTCCCAATCACCTCACAAGTGGATAATGGCTCAGGATGAGGCTTCCTTTTGATGGACCAAATCCATTTCTCATGATTGGAGGCAGCAACAGCACGGAAGAAAAAGTACTAAAAAAAAGGTTTAAGATTCATTTTCTGTGAGAACTCCCTCAGTACTACAATATTTTTTAAATCCTTTCGGCAATTAAAAAGGCTTCAGACCAGGACTAATTTGGGTAACACTTTCTATGGCTGTAATACATTATAAATACACTTATAAGCGTGATAATCGTTCATTGGACTGGGTTGTGCGAAAATCTCATTGTGAAGGGCTGTGCTACACTCGAATGCATCCGAGTACAATCTGTATATTATATAATTATAGTTATAGGCACACATAATATAGTACCTACGTCATATATTTTGGTCACTCACTGACAATAGAAATACATTATAATCACTGTTAAAGCAAGCCCCATTGACCACAAAGAGTAAACTATAATCAATTATAATGCCTTTTAAATGAACTATGACATAACAGCTGGTTATAAGTAAGTGGTCATTGTTTGTTTTGAGTAAATTGAAAAAAAATATTACATTCATTAAGTGTTTCGGAACATCAAACCAATTTAAACAAGGACAACACAAGTAAACCCAAAATGCATTTGTAAATGAAGGTGTTTTATTATTAAAGGTGAAAAAAAATCCAAACCATCATGGCCCTGTGTGAAAAAGTGATTGCCCCCTAAACCTAATAACTGGTTGGGCCACCTTACAGCTTAACACCACTGCAACCAAGCTTTGCGATAACGTGCAATGAGGCTTTTACAGCGTCCTGGAGGAATTTTGGCCCACTCATCTTTGCAGAATTGTCCTAATTCAGTTACATTAGAGTTTTTCGAGCATGAACGCCTTTTAAGGTCATACCACACATCAATAGGATTCAGGTCAGGACTTTGGCTAGGCCACCCACTCCAAAGTCTTCATTTTGTTTTTCTTCAGCCATTCGGTGTGGACTTGCTGGGGTTGTTTAGGATCATTGTCCTGCTGCAGAACCCAAGTTCGTTTCAGCTTGAGTACACGAACAGATGGTCGGACATTCTCCTTCAGGATCTCTTGGTAGACAGCAGAATTCATAGTTCCTTTTATCACGGCAAGTCTTCCAGGTCCTGAAGCAGCAAAACAGCCCCAGACCATCACCCTACCACCACCATATTTTACTGTTGGTATAATGTTCTTTTTATGAAATGCAGTGTTCCTTCTACGCAGATAACTTGGACACACCTTCCAAAGAGTTCCACTTTTGTCCATCGCCCACAGAATGTTGTCCCAAAGTCTTGGGGATCATCAGATGTGTTTGGAAATTAGACGAGCTTTGATGTCTTTTTGCTCAGCAGTGGGTTTCTCCTTGGAACTCTGCCATGCAGGCCATTTTTGCCCAGTCTTTTCCTGATGGTGGAGGCATGAACCTGACCTTAACTGAGGTAAGTGAGGCCTGCTGTTCTTTGGACGTTGTGTGGGGTCTTTTGTGACCTCTTTGATGAGTCTTCACTGCGCTCTTGGGGTAATTTTGGCGGCCGGCCACTCCTGGAAGGTTCACCACTGTTCCATGTCTTCGCCATTTGTGGATAATGGCTCTCACTGTGGTTCGCTGGATTCCCAAAGCTTTGGAAATGGCTTTATAACCCTTTCCAGACTGATAGATCTCAATTACTTTCTTTCTCAATTGTTCCTGAATTTCTTTGGGTCTCGGCATGATGTGTACACTGTAACAAATTTCTGTAATTTCTACAGCTAAATTTTACAGTAACTTCTTGTTTTGTCATTTTACAATGTTTAGCTGTATATTGCAATGCATTATGGGTGAAAACACTATTACAGTAGTTGACAGCTTTTTTCCATAATAAATTACAGGCATACTTGCCCTTGACTGTAAATGATGCAGTACAGGTACAGTTATTTACTGTTGAATGCGTTGCACGAGGCAGTTGCTTTACACAAGACCATTTGATGGCGGATTGCTGAGGAGCCACATTGCCACTCCACTCAACCACAATACGTAAGTAGGCCTATACTATTATGAATAGCCTACATAATAAAAATTGTGGTTTAACTTGTTAATGTTTGTTGAAATAACCTAAGTTGACCGTGTTTCAGTCTAGTGCAGGCCCTACAATAATGTTCTTATAGCTAGCTAACATTAGCTGGAGACTTTTCATAAGGAATTTTGAACAAGCAATCCCAGGCGAAGCAGTTTAATGCAAGGTTAGGAAAGTATAGTGGGTGTAATGTTAGCGTTAACGGTTAACCCTTTTTATATTTATTTTAACTAACTAAGCGTAGTATGCTGTGTTGTAACGTCAATGTTAACGTCACGCAGGCATGCAGCGAAGTAGCTAACGCTACCGGACGGCCAGGCGCCCCCGAGTCGGTTCGTTGGTAAGTAACGTTAGCCTAACGTCACAGTGTTTTATTTAGCTTTATTTGACTGTCTGACTGTACATTTCTTCACCCTTATAGCTTACACTAGCAAACTGAAGTCAACGTTAGTGGAAAAAAAAACTAGCTACTTAACCCGTATGCTTAGCCACATCGCCTCAGATCGGCTGCAGACGGCCCTTACACTTGATACAAAAATTGCCTTATTGAAGCGAAGCCCATCATTAATATATTGTTCGATTTAAACAGGTAATGTATAAATTATAATACCTTTTGACTTTGCACGACCCCTGAAATAGACCTTTTAATTTCGGTTGATATTTAACTTTAACAACTCTTCTATGAACTAAGTTAGAGTCCGCCATTAGATGGCCCCGTTCAAACACATTCATCATTATTGTTAATGATACTGTGTGAAAAAAGGCTCGGCTATTTTCTAAGGGACCCTTGACCTCTTAACTAAAGAAATTCGAATGAAACGGGGATGTGAGGCACCCATAGTCTTCCCTAACAGACATGGCCACTTTTGGATATCCAGATGCAGTTTATTTCATGCAGTGCACACGTTTTTTCACCTGTAATAAAGGGTGTATTTAAATATTTCAGCAGAGTGGGGTCCCAAACAGCCTTGGGGGTGCATGATTAGTCTAACTAGAAAACTGAGACTGTTGTGGACTCTTAAATGTGTGATGAATTCTTAAATCTTGTCAAACGTTTTTGGCAACAATGAATAATTTCTTTCTACAGTGTATCTCAGTCTTGGTGGTTCATGTGGTATTTGGTGCTAACTTGACAATCTTTTTTATCATTTCTGGTGGTCAATAATGGCTAAATTTAACATCAAATCTGTGTAAGAAATTATATCAACCCACACATAGTTGTAACAATTTATTATTTAGAAGAAAACGGCCATGGCAATATAGATGGCCATGTGTGTGTAAGGGCTTATACTCTCATGCGCCTAACACCACTGTTTATTACAGATGTTATGTTATATTCCAACATAACGCTTGTTTTTCAACTTTGTATTGTTTGCCTAGCCACAGGGAGGAGAAACACCTGAACAGAGCGCCATCGCTGCACAGTGATCAACATACATGGCTAAGAATCTTGTCAGGTAAAAACACTAATGCGAATATGCCTAATGTGTAATGTTCTGTGGCATTTCTAAATGTGACAGTTTGGGTGTTGGTAGTGAAGCACTAGTCTTCAGGTTTCTTTATATAATTAATGGCACATTAATGGTTAGTTAATTAAAGCTGTGTGTGTTTCTGTTTGGTGTTTCTTGTTTTTTATGTTTAGGTGAATTTCTCACAGAAACCGTTGGATGCGGACATTGGGGGTCCGGTGGATGGCCTCCACATCCTAACTTCGTGCTGGGGATGGCAGCTTTGTTTTCGGCAGCTACTACATCTTTAATCTGGTGTTACCGGAGCAAGCATCTTGCACACTAAATTCATTCAAAGGTAACTATGTGCTTGTAGATTAGTAGAGAATGCAGTTGATCATTATTTGTAGAGTTAGTTATTTGAGTAACAGAGATTTTATTTTGCTTTAAGTGTACTTACAGTAAATCCCTTAATTAAATGATTTTTTGAGTTTATAAAAAGGGTAAGTTAGCAGTTATTTACATAAATGCTTTAAATCATGTGCAGAACTTCATTTTATACTAATTACATTCATTCTGAGAGCTGTTAAACTGTTTTGTTGTTTTTCAAACATTGACATAAGACCTATGATTATTTTTGAAAAGTAGTTTCTGCATTGACTTAAACTGGAATTTAGGCGAATAAACTATAAACTTGTTCTTTTTTATCTGTTGCATTCACAAAATCCTAGATGAAAGTTCATTTTACAGTACGCATACTTTTCTATGCCCACCCTACCCCGACCTTCCCCACTATGGCTCAAGCAAACATACAAAAGGATCTTTAGGCATACACACACCCGCATGCATATCACATATACACACCCACATACAGATTTGCACAGCCGGATGTATTTTGCATCTTGTAGAGCAGTTAAGGCACTTTTTCATGAAGTTTATTTGCATGGGATTTTGTGATTTCAGATGCTTCATCGTACTGAACCCTTCAAGTGGAACCAAGACAACAAAAGTGTTGAGCCAAAAACGTGAGAACATACAGGAGAAAGAGAGGAACTGCATGAACCCTTGCGTCTCCTCTCTACTCAACGGAAGGTAGGAGAGAGGTAGACGTCAACAAATGACAAAAAGTAACACAGATGGTTCCTCGAAATGCTCTCCAAGAATCAGTTCACTAATTAAACATGGAGCACACCGAACAGACTTGAGTCACCAACCTCGCCGGACTGTCCGGACGATTATCGGGTTGGTTCTATCATGGTCATTATGAGCTCTTAAGAAAAATAGAAGTTACCTTCTGAAAACATACAGTATTGTTACACTGTGTTGCATTTTAATAATAAAATGTCATGATGTTGCATCTCTGACTCTGGTTTTATTTTACAGTTGAAGAGAATCTAATGCAATGGTTTTTGAATTAAAAGCAAGCTTGGTCTTATTTAAAACACTTTACAATAGGCATCAGCAAAGCTGCGAATGTAAAAAACTAAATTAACTGTATATTTTTTTTACAACAACGTATTGTATTGTGAAATATTTACATCTTTTTGCTGGATACTTGAGTTGCCAGCAAAAAGCTGTAAATATTTCACAATACAATATGTTGTTGTAAAAAACAATTTACAACAACATATTGTATTGTGAAGTATTTACAGCTATTACCTGGCAACTCAGTTGCCAGGTAATAGCTGTATTTGAATAGAATACAAGATATTGGAAACTAAATTACAATAAAATATTGTTTTCCTTAAAAAAACAAACATTGCTGTATTTATGTACAACAAAAACCTGTAAAAGAAATACTGTCTTATACTGTAATTATTTTTACAGTTATTAACAGTAACTAACAGTAATTTTACAAAGTTTTGCTGGCAACTTTTTTGCCAGGTGTTTACTGTAAAATCTACAGTCAAATTCGTTAAAGTGTAGCTTTAAGGATCTTCTGGTGACCTTACTGTGTCAAGCAGCTCCTATTAAGTGATGCCTTGATTGTGAACAGGTGTGGCAATAATCAGGCCTGGGTGTGGCTAGAGAAATTGAACTCAGGTGTGGACAACCACAGTTATAGTATGTTTAACAAGGGGGCAATCACTTTTTCACACAGGGCCATGATGGTTTGGATTTTTTTTCACCTTTAATATAAACACCTTCATTTACAAATTGCATTTTGTGTTTACTTGTGTTGTCCTTGACTGTTGTTTAAATTGGTTTGATGTCCGAAACACTTAAGTGTGACAAACATGCAAGGAACAGGAAATGGGAGGGGGCAAACACTTTTTCACACCACTGTAATGTTTCCTCAAAAAAACTCACTCTAAAAATTGTCAGTGAGTGACAGCAATTATGAAGTATTATGATACCTGAGCTTAGAATTCATTATTGAATGCTTTATAATGTGTTACATTACCTTATACAATTTACGAGTGCTTATACCTATAATTATACAGTGCTATGAGCTGATTAGAATGCATTATTAGTGTGCTTATAATGCATTATAGACATGGGCGTCATAGAAAGTGTTACCCAAATTGGAATGGAGCGGTGTTCCTTTGTCAATCATACTCTGGTTTACCATCTGTGTCACGACTTCTATCTGTAGTCACATCTTCCACAAAGTCATAATAAAGATAGGACCTGGCCAACAGCAGTGGGCTGTAAGGTGATAGCTATAACCCCCGAAGGAAGGGATTCATATCAATACTTTCCTTCTGAACACGGATGAGTGGAGTTGATGTTTTTTTATAGACTTGTATGTCAGTGAAGGTTTTTTTTCTTCATACTGTTTTAACCTTAGGGGATATTCTTCCTTTTGACTCCGCCTCCGCTTTCACGGGAGGTCAGACGTCATGGTCAGCCACAAAAACCAAATCCCTGGCCTCCAACTGAAGGACCATCCTCCTGCTCGTGTTTGACTCAGCACGTCGAAAAGCAAGCTGGCTTCTCAACTGCTGCGTGAGGCATGGAAGTGAGTAGCCTCAGTGGATGAATGCACCCTTGGTGGACGTGAGCCAAAGTTTACATGGGGCAAATGGATTAACTAGCGTTACGGAGTTTGGTTTGACCATGTTTTTTAGAAGCAGTGTTACACTGCTCAAAAGGCATACGTAGTCTTATGGATAAGTGAAACTGCTAGGCAGAGTAAAAGAACAACTTTAGATTTCCAAATTCCCCACTGCAGCATTAGTATTATCCAACCCCTAGCTGAATATGCAGGGCATCCACCATCCACCATCTTCATCCGCTTATCCGTTATCGGGTCGCGGGGTGCAGCAGCTCCAGTAGGGTACCCCAAACTTCCCTTTCCCGAGCCACATCAACCAGCTCCGAATGGGGATTCCGAGGCGTTCCCAGGCCAGGTTGGAGATAAATCTCTCCACCTAGTCCTGGTCTTCCCCGAGGCCTCCTCCACTGACCTATGCCTGGAACCCTCCCTAGGGAGGCGCCCAGGAGGCATCCTTACCAGATGCCCGCCACCTCAACTGGCTCCTTTCAACGCGAAGGAGCAGCGGCTCTACTCCGAGCTCCTCTCGTGATGACTGAGCTTCTCACCCTATCTCTAAGGGAGACGCCACCCCCTCCTGAGAAACCCATTTCGGCCGCTTGTACCCTGATCTCGTTCTTTTGGTCATGACCAGTCTTCATACCAGTGAGGGTAGAACGAAAATTGCCCGGTAATCGAGAGCTTTGCCTTCGGGCTCAGCTCCCTTTTTGTCACAAAGGCAATAAACCGAATGTAATACCGCACCCGCTGCTCCGATTCTCCGACCAATCTCACGCTCCATGGTCCCCTCACTCGCGAACAAGACCCCAAGGTACTTAAACTCCTTCACTTGGGGTAAGGACTCGTTCCCTACCCAAAGAAAGCACTCCATCGGTTTCCTGCTGAGAACCATGGCCTCAGATTTAGAGGTGCTGATCCTCATCCCAGCCGCTTCACACTCGGCTGCGAACCGATCCAGTGAGTGCTGAAGGTCACAGACCGACGACGCCATCAGGACCACATCATCTGCAAAAAGCAGCGACGAGATCCCGAGCCCACCGAACTGCAACCCCTCCCCGCCCCGACTACG
>NW_022605577.1:667480-670691 GCF_008692095.1 Etheostoma spectabile | reverse complement strand
CTGTCCATAAATATTACAAACAGGATTGGTGACAAAACGCAGCCCTGGCGAATATGCAGGGCAAGTTGTCACAAATTGCAGCAAAAAAGACCTTCCTTTATTTGCATATATAGATGCTGCTACAGAATGAGTTGAATGCATCAGCAGCTCTACTTCCATAACTAAATAAAGCCCAAAGGCTTTAAAAAAGCTGTCACTTTAGCAGGTATTCGATCATTAACAGAACTAGTGGACACATTGATATTATGAGGTAAAAGTAAGGGGCTCATTAAAATTAATAATCCTCTGGGGAGCTTGAGTTTGAGGCTGTTCTCATGAGCCATTCGTACAAATTGCTTCGAAAAAACTACACTACAATGCACTGCAATTCATTTGTAAAGTATTTATTGCATTGACTGCAGGTGTATAAGAGCGTGATGCGCCGCGTAGTGACTTGGTTGGGATGGATGGATGGGTGCGTCATAAAACACAGGGCTTTCAAATGGGGGGAGTGGAGTTTGTGTCCCGTTGAAAACACGCGTATTACCAACCATGATCTTTAAAAAAAATCCTAACTTGTTATTTTTGTGCCTAAACTTAACTGTCATCACTGCATGACGGTAACTTTTTGTCAACTAAACTTAACTGCATCAGACTCTAAAATGCCCCTCAAGGTGAACCCTACCCCGCTCCCAGTAACCTTTTCTTAACTCTCATGTGACCAGTCATCATGCGACATAGGATGTCATACAAATTGTGCACAACCTATTTTATGATATCATAGGACATTGTTCAGGAGAATTCCTTGCAAAGCTTGTTCTGCTGCCCCCAGTGGCCAGAAATCAAGGAATGCAGCTTTAATTGTGGAGAATTTACCAGTCAAACTAATGTAAGGGTGCACAAAGCACTGATATAGTTAACAGTGGGATGCTACAGGTCTATATTTTTTGTTGCAGTGCCATGTTTTGTGGTAGCCAAAGGCCTATTGTGGCACTAAAAAGAGAAGGCCATTAGTCTTGACCCTGATATGTTAAGAACTAGTCAAAGGAGGATTGACAAAGACATGGTTTATTTTTGATTAAAGTAACTTAAGAAATATGAACGCTTTTTGTGCTTTTGTTTGCATCTTTTGCCCTCAAGTGTTTTTTACTGTTACATGTGTAAAATGTGCTGATATTCACTTTCCAACTGTAGTTTGTGCATGCTTAAGCTGAATGCATGTGCTAGATATAAATTAGATGTGAAGTAAAGCAGTGGAATAAGCTCTGCTCTCTTGTGGCTCATTTTCATGTGTCTCTCCCTCTGCATTTGTTTGGTGTTGAAAATGTCACATTGGGCTTTTTTTTGTGATTTCCCGACAGCTTGACTCGTGGTTCTGACTCATTAGCTTCCTGCATTGCCACAATGAGCCTCATCAATCGTAACCCCCAGCGCGAAAGAGCTGCTTTCTCCCTACCTGGCCATTATGGCTCTCTTTTCTGAATAACAGCCTGGAAACCAAGTGTCTCGGCTCAATTGCAGGGAAATAAATGACTCAAAGATCTTTCATAAATGCTTTTGACAGTGATTCACTCATGTATGCTATTGATTGCTAAATCAGACAGGAGAGCACATTTTGGTATTTCATGCATGCACAAAGTGTTTGGGCTGCACATTTGAGCTGTGTGGTTTTACAAAGCTCCAACACAGCAAGGCAAGAGATGCAGTAACCTGCTGATCAGTAGGAGGCTTTTATACTGAGGAAGCAGAGATGACTTGCTTGATCCAACAAGACTTTTAATTGGATGAAATATCTAAGCTTCCAATGCCCCACAGCCTCCACCTGCCACAACATAGCCTCAACCTCACTTATCATAGTTTAACTTAACTTAATGTAGCTTAATTTACAGTAACTCAAAGCTGTACATTAATCCAAACTTACCATTTAAAATAAAGAAGTCACACAAAACTAACTAACCTATCAAGGCAGTGGTGATCCAGCAACTCCCGTGTTCAGCGATGTAAAATTATTGTTTTTGTCAAAAGAGTCAGGTTGCTTTGAAGAGAGCATAGATGGATGTACCGGCTTCAGTTGTTCATCGGAAAGGGTAAAGTGGTTTGTATATTCTAAATATAGAGTGCAATTATACTAATATTGATCTTTTTTGGTGGGTCTTTTTTTGAATAAGGTGTCTAAAATATGATTAGCTCACAGCAGTGTACTCCTGCCTGTTTCTCCACACTGGGGCTACAATCCCTTTAACGTTACTGTCTGCACTAATCAACACTTATATTAACAATGGATCAAATCATCAAATGGGTTGAGGCAAAATATTCGTTCATAGCGACAAATTATCAGAAAATCATCGTCAACTCTTAAGTTTCACTGTCTACTGTCAACGCTATCACATCCTTTTTTTTCATCATCAGCAGACAGACAACAACAGACAAATGCAGTTTGCATCTAGAAGGTGAACATGGGGGAGCACTTAGCAGCTGAACAGACAGATATGTCGCTCAGAAGCTGGTGGAGACCATAACAGAGCTAAAAGGGGAATATTAGACTAGCTGCGTGTCTACACAGGAGGTCTTTCAGATGCATTTTTTAACCTAAAACTTATTTTATTTGAAGTCAGTTTTCTTCTCAAGTACCTACAGGGATTGTGTGTTGTGCTCTGCCAAAACGTGACCTACAGGAAATACCGTGCCTGATCCTGCATCCTGTGGAGGACCGGATGTGCTGCTGTTCTGGGAACGTGTTGTACACGCTACACAGGCTGTTCAGACCATGGATGTATTAAGAACAACTGGGTACTACATTTTTCTTCCTTCTCCCACAGAACTGTTGGGAGCTTGCGTGTTCAGGACTTCCGCTGCACCCATAGAATAGATAGAAGGAAATAGAATAATTAACCCTTGAGTTGTCTTCCCGTCAAAATTGAAAGAAAAAATGTGAAACTTTTTATCAATGTTTTTATCTTTTTTTCACGTTTTTGTCCCTTTTTTAAACACTTTTGAGTTTTTTTTTCAATGTTTGTCACTTTTTCGTCATTTTCAACACTACGTAACACCATCTTATTAACTTTACTTTTACAGTTATTTTTGGAATTTCTGGTCAATAAACCTCATTTTTAGGAAATTATACCTTATAATTAAGTTAGAAAAACAGAAATTAGGAATTATTTCGACTAGAATTAAAAGAAAGTATGTTGATGGATAATCACAGACTGGAATATGTCAACTTTTACTCAAT
>NW_022605577.1:661160-667470 GCF_008692095.1 Etheostoma spectabile | reverse complement strand
CTATTTCAAAACCACTTCAATTTGTTTTTCCAAATGCTATAAAATTTAACAAGACACCCCAAAATTAATTAATATAAAGAGCGTTGAGTGGAATCAATCGTCAGTGTGTGTCATGCATAACTGTAAAGCTGTAGTTACAATCACCCCATGTAGATATATATATTTTGGATAGAACTGGCTCGTATGAACCATGTCCAAAAGCAAAAGTGTTTATAGTTTATGCCGGTTGTGGATCCAATTTTATATCATTACAGGTTTAGCATGCAAAGTCTTTATGAGTACACGTGTATGAAGATGTTGTCATAGAGTAAAAAGTGATGCTTTTAAGGTTATTTTACCGTCTTACAGAAATGAAATACTTAAAGTGTTCACATAATGCTTTTTGGCTTTTTCCCTCTCCTTTATTGTGTTATATATCATTTTTGTGTATGCTATAGGTTTATAGTGGAAAAAGCCCAGAGCCCCCCCAAAGGGACTTCCCATCTCCAACAGAAACCACTGTTCACAAACTGCTCCAAACAGCTTTATTGTGGTCCAGCCTTTACTTCCGTGACCAACAGGCGTCACTTTGTAACACACGTTATAATGGCATGCTCTGCTTCTGACTGGCTAGTAGTCCTCACCTAGGTACTGTGCATGTGCGACTCCCAGCAAAGATGGAACAGAAGTGGGACAGTTTCCAGCCATTTCCTGCAGCCTTCAGGCTGAACAGGAAGTTACAGAAACACTGTGGTCCGATTCCAGTTTAAAAAAATCAGACCCACATATCAGCTTGTACAAGTCTCCAGTTGTTTTAAATTATGACAGAGTAGCTCTCAAATTGCTCTACATGCGATCAGTTTCTGATTTTAATTAACAACAGATTTAGTCTCTCTGACTTCTAAACGTCAATATAAGCCACGCAACATATGGTTTGTACAGATTAAGTGTTTAAATCAGACACATGGCAGTTAAAATCCCTCTGATTCAAAATCAACAAAAAGTTTGTATAAAACATCATCATGTTGAGTCGATTCTGAACCAATCAGCTGAGAGGCCAGCATTTCCCAGCATGCTCTGGGTAAACGCCTGGGTCTTGCAGTTGGTGAAAAGGAAAAGGAACCTGGCCTGCCTGCCAGAACTGTGGCCGCCTTGATCTCGTGAGGTGATCGTTGCCTACGTGTGCGTGACGTCAGAGCAGGTCGGGATCAAGTGGGACACAAATCTACCCAGCATGCAACAGGCTGCAATCGCTGGTGATGGATTCTGCGCAGACCTGGCTCATCTCGAATGAGCCTAATGCTTACCTAGCTACTGAGCATGTGCGACTCCCATTCAAGATGGAACAGAAGTGAGATGTCTCACTCTGTAGCTAAAACAGGAGCTCAACACACAGGGTGAAAAGTAGAGCTGTGGCAACGTGCAATACAACACAATTTGGTGTTTTTTGACAATGAAAACTATGGAAACCTATTCTGATACAACCTCAAAATACAATTATTAACTTGAAAATGAGCAGAATATGAGCACTATAAAAAAAGGTATGAGTTTCTCAAAAAGTGCTAGCGTAAACGTTACTTTCCACTTCTGTTATTAAAATAATGAGGCTAATTTAAAAAAATCATTGTCTGCAAAGTTAATGAGGCCTCGCTGTAGCTGCCGCACAGTACTGACAGCAGTCTTTCATGTGCGCTGAGCTCCAGCTAATAAGCCCTGCTGCTTCCGCTGTGTGTGTGTGTGTGTGTGTGTGTGTGTGTGTGTGTGTGTGTGTGTGTGTGGTGGTGTCATCAGCTTGGGACTCTCAGAAGGCTGTCACCAGGCCCTGCATGGATCCTACAGGAGGTAACGTAATGACCCTCTGCTGCCATACTCCTCAACCCTTCACAGACACCAGCCATCACAGACCTACACACACACACACACACACACACACACACACACACACACACACACACACGCCCTCACACTGATAAAAAACTAGGTTATCATAGCAGCTATTTCAGCTGCAGGGCATATAGCTTACAAAGCAGAAGAACCTGTTTCAAGGAATATTAGGACACAATAAAGCCACGTAAGAGCACAATAACAGAAATTAAATTAGAAACCATGAACAATTCTTTAGTGCTCTGTGCACAGCGTGTGTGTCTTCAGGCCACACATGTTAGCTAAATAATGCATCATGTAGTGTAACTTAAACACAGGGCAGACTTACATGGAAAGGTCAACGTGGCATAATAAGGCTAATGTGACTTTTCTCAAAACTTCTGACATTTCCAGGCATTTGACCACTGACTGAATATTATCGCAACCTTTTTGTACAGTATGGTGAAAGTGCCTCCATTATAAAAGAGCATATTGTAATCAAATGTCTAAAACACAGAGGAAGAAAATAAATCACTTGGACGAAAGCCTTCCCTCACACAAAGACCATGCATATTACTCATCCCCCACAGAGCCGCCCTGCTTTAGTGTATTGTGGGAGGACCGGGGTGGGCGGCTGTGCAGGGGATTGGGAGCTGCATTATAAGACTACATAACATGACTTCAGCTTGCATGGAGCGTTACTGCATGATGTTTCCTCACCGTCCCTATGCACTAAGTGGCCACTGTTTCAGCCCAGCGTGTGTGTGTGTGTGTGTGTGTGTGTGGGTGTGTGTGTTTATACTGTACTGTATGCACTTCAAAACTAATCAGGAAAGCCAGTGTGGTGGAACCCAGACATCTTGTTTATCCTGCGAGATTTTACCCGCACTTCACCTTCATCAGAGACACACATACTTACACACACACACACACACACAC
This sequence comes from Etheostoma spectabile, assembly GCF_008692095.1. Taxonomy (NCBI): domain Eukaryota; kingdom Metazoa; phylum Chordata; class Actinopteri; order Perciformes; family Percidae; genus Etheostoma; species Etheostoma spectabile. Next base: position 664,689 of record NW_022605577.1, on the reverse strand, counting down.
ACACATACACACACACACATACACACACACACACCCGGTGAAGGTCTTGTGCTTGTCCCAGGTGCAGAGAAATCTGTGAAGCAGCATGTGGCTTGTCCCAGTTCCTCTACAGTACCTGTGTGTGTGTGTGTGTGTGTCTGTGTGTGTGTGTCTGTGTGATTGCGTATTGCGACAAGACTGACCCATTTGAATCTTACAGTAATACAGGCACTCACCAATGCATTCCTGAGACTAGTTTGACATGTGGGCTAGGTTGTGCGTAGCCTAACATTGCCACAACACTGAATGATGCTGGGGGGGGGGGGGGGGGGGAGGTGAGGTCAAAGGGCATGCAGGGAGCACAGCTTGGAAAATAAGTCTAGGCGTAGCAAAAAGAGGTCATTTTACAAGTGCTTTTGAAGGGAGGTCATGCTGTCAGGAAACACCTAATGCTCAGACGGCTGTTTGAGGAGAAGAACAGGCCCATCTGCGTCCTCCTTTTTCCCAGTTCTGACGGAGTGGGGGGGGGGGGGGGGGGGGGGGGGGGGGGGGGGGGGGGGGGGGGGGGGGGGGGGGGGGGCGGGGGGAGGGGGGGAGTCAGAGATGTGACTGCGTTGAAGTCATTCAAAGCACGTCTAATCTGTGTCATGGCCAAAGCAGGTGTGTGTGAGAAGGAGAAAGCAAACAGACACGGAGGGAGGAAGGGAGGGAGGGAGGGAGGGAGGGAGACAGAGGGTGAGAAAGAGAAGCAAACAGAGTGAAGGAGAGAGAGGAGAGACGGAGGATTGTTTCTTTTCCTGGATGCCAGAAGCACCAGTACCAGTAACGGCACCGGCAACAGCACCAGCCCCAGCACCAGAACCAGCAACTCGGATCCGGATGAGAGGTGACCGGGCTGGGGGTGAAAGTTTGCGCGTGTGCGTGTGCGCGCGCGCGCGTGTGTGTGTGTGTGTGTGTGAGTGCATGTGCGTGCGTGTTGCGCGTCTGGAGAGAGACTGCAGGATTGGGGGAGAGAGGCTGAACTTGCTCCGTCTCTGCGCCGTTCTGCCCTCAGTGCCGCCGCGTCTCGGAGGAGTCCTGTTCCCCGGGACACGGGCGTCTGGCGCGGTGAGATGTGAGTAGGCTTGAAGTATGGCATGCAGAGATGGTTACTGCCATGAAGAAGGAGACGGCGACGGCGATGTGCCCCGCTTTCATTCGGACCCTCTTCTACTTTTTCTGTTTGGCGACTTGGTGAGTCCCACAGCGTCACTGTCCGCGGTGCTGAAACCTCCTGCTCGGCTCACACTATCACTAATGACCCCAATGAGGCTTATTCATTTTTTTGTTTTCTTATTCTTTTTTTGAAGTTATGGTACCCTGATTCTTTTTTACATTTTTTGTTCTAGTGTAAAGAAAATCTCTGGACAGACAAAGAACGATGAAAGGATCCATCCGGAGAATTTTACTCGAATTTTAGACCGACTTCTGGACGGCTATGACAACAGGCTGCGACCAGGATTCGGGGGTATGTAGGAAAATAAAGCATTTTTTTTTTATTTCTGGATATTTTTTGTACACCAGGATCATTTTCCATAGGAAAACTACCTTCAATAATGTTGTAACACTGCATTTCTTTTTAATTTTGTGCCATAAGAGGTCAAAACAAACCATCAAGTGCAATAAGGTAGCTGTAAACTCATTATTATTAAGCACCAAATCCACAATCAGGTTCACCAATGTGATTTTATGTCACCTCCGAAACACTCCTAATACTTCTGATTAAAAAAGCCAAGATTGAATTTTCTGATAATTTGACTTTTTAATGCAGCAAGAGGTTAAAACACAGCATAATGATCCATTTAATTTGATAACTCATTATTGAACACCCTATCTGTTGGTTTTATTTGTAGCAACAGAGGAGGGATGTGCGATATATGTCGTGAACAGATCATAATGGAAACATAACTTTTTCTTTACAGGTGGCTTCATGTGTCACAAATCCATGCAATGTCTCAGACTTTATCCTGTGAGCCTGGTTGTATAGCTGTCAGGGGGGCCTATAAGCTTGCATGTTTAAGCGAATGCAGTTATATAACCAGGTGCACGTTGCAGGACAAACGCTTAATGCACAAGTTCAAGTGCAAAAAGTATGGATTTTTTTTCTTTTTCTTTAGCCTACATTATGTCTGAAACCACGACATGTTAAGTAGCAGCGTCATTCACCAATCCCAAAGAGTCCCATTTGGTTCACAGCCCCCATAGCCTGGAACTTGGCTAATTCCTGAATCCACATTCATTCAATGAGACAAAAATAATCAGAAAGAATTGAGTTTCTTCACCTTTAAAGCTTTTTTCCCCACTTTCATTTCATCATTCACCATTCACAGCTCTGGATAAGCCACTGCCTGTCTTATCGGTTTGATGGGCTTTAGTAGGTCCGATTTAAAGGACTGGTAAACGCAGGAAATCGCATGTGACACTTGTTGTGTTTCATCGGCTCTGTAGGTCCTGTGACTGAAGTCAAGACTGACATTTATGTGACAAGTTTTGGACCTGTCTCAGATGTTGAAATGGTATGTACCCACATTTTAAATGGAGTTAAACACTGCACTGTTAATACTGAGCTCACTTAACTTTGGTGCCAAACTGGTCATTACAGAAGAGAATATACACTACTTCATATGTGGGTGCAGGGGCGGAGCCAGAAGTTGTACTCATTCAGGGCTCAGGCCAAACCAGAAGGGTCTGGGGGCATGGTCTGGGGAGATTTGGTTCCCATTTACAGCAGCTACATGCACTATTTTTCAAGCCATATGAGATAGAATGCCAAAAAATCTATATATCATTTGGGAAAACATATTTGCCAAGGAAAAGAATCACCCTGTAAGAAAAGAATCCATCAAAAAAAAATTACCAGTACCTGTTCCAGAAAATTCTGTAGATTTAAAGTATATCCTCTATGCCTTTAAATGGACATTTCTGCTAATCTAACAATCAAAATACAGAAAAATGTCTGTGAAAATATCATTACAGAAAATTCCTTCATATTACATAACACAGTCTATTAACAGTGTACATTCTATTTTGTATCTAATTGATCATCATCTTCATTTTAACACAATTATTGCTGAGGATGACTAATTGTCACTCCTGTCGCGTAAAAAGAGGCTAACATTGGCGGATGTTACTAATTTTTTAGTTATATAACAGGTAGGGTAGAAATGTACCACAAACAACATTACTACAGTAAGTACTACTACTCTTTTTGATATACAGTACATTGATGGAGCAGAGTTCACATAATGCATGTTTAGTTGACAAATCTGCTACATTTGAATCCATTCCATGAAATTCCATAAAAATCAGGACTGCTGTGATTAAATCAATACATACATCATAATATACATAATACAGTACATCAATGATCCCCAAAAGATCAATGATGTACAATTTCAGTAGGGAATAACATAGTTGTAGTAATAATAGTAGCATAGAACAGTTGAAGTTATTTTAAAACTCTAAAAGATTTGGGGCTTCTAAGACAAATTGGAGAAGGCTGGAGCCCCAA
>NW_022605577.1:660448-661150 GCF_008692095.1 Etheostoma spectabile | reverse complement strand
CCCCCTCTCCCCCCCTCCTCCCCTCCCCCTTACTTCCCAGTGCTTCCAGATGAATGCTGATATTCATGAATCAATACATCATCCCACCTGCCAACCTACCTAACCTCCGTTGCTTGTCTTGCCAACATCCCTGTCTCAGGAGTACACGATGGACGTGTTCTTTCGCCAGACGTGGGTGGACCGGAGGTTGAGGTACGAGGGCCCGATAGAGATTTTGAGGCTGAACAACCTGATGGTGAATAACGTGTGGACACCGGACACCTTCTTCAGGAACGGCAAGAGGTCCGTCGCTCACAACATGACGGCCCCCAACAAGCTTTTCCGCATCATGAAGAATGGCACCATTTTGTACACCATGAGGTACTGCAGTATCACCATATCATCATCATCATCATCATGATCACCATATGTTACCTATTGGCATTAAAACACCTGAGGAATTATATTCAAAGTCTACACTTGATCAAATAATTTTGCATGTTTCCTACTATTTTCATTTTTTTTAATAGTGGGAGTTTATTTGAACATGTAAAACATTAAAATAAAAAATATAAATACATACATTCATGTATACATACAGTATATGTCATTTAAAATGACAGATAAATAAGGTTATGCTCTTCTCAGCACAATCTTCCAAAATGATTGAAACATAAAATGCCCGTTCAAAAAGGAATTGGAAGAAGTTCATAAACAACTTAT
>NW_022605577.1:648888-660438 GCF_008692095.1 Etheostoma spectabile | reverse complement strand
CCCCTTTCTCTACTTTTATCCTTTAATAAATACAAAATCTTATGCTCCACTTATTACATATCATAGACACAGATGCAGACAGACATATACCTTAACACATTTACACTGTTTTTGTTTCTTTTCTTCCCTTTCTATAACCTCTATCTTTAGCAGATTAGATAACACATCCATACTAGACTTATTATATAGATATATTAGTACATAGATGCCAAGAAACCATGCAATACCATACAATTTATATTGTGGGAATGGACTCTTCACATCATTCCTTTTTCCATATTTTGGTGTTTGTGCAGATTTGAAATCAAACCCAGTGGCTTATAACGTGTAAACAGTGCAGAGCTGTGCGGAGGCAGTGCAGAGGCTGCCAAACTTTTCAATCTTAAATTCAATATAACGGTCACGTAACAGCTCCTTTGCCTTTTTAGGTAAAATGGTTTGGTGTAAAGTGTAGTAGAAAAGTAAATCACAGACCTTTTCCAGTGTTAACCCTCAATCACATCACCGATATGTATATTACATCAGAAGAATCAGTCATAGGCTGTGCAACCAATCTCTATGATTTCTGTTTACAACAGTGCATGCTAACATGACATGTGAAATATACCTTCCTATGTAGATGGTAACTTACATTATTTACCAAAACATTGGTGTTGCTGTCCCTGATTCTTGCACAACATCTTGAAGCATGTGTATATATATATATGTGTGTGTCTGTGTCTTTAGTCCTTCATTGAGTAACTCTTCTCTGTATTGCAACAGGTTGACTATTAGTGCTGAGTGCCCCATGAAGCTTGTGGACTTCCCCATGGATGGACATGCGTGTCCACTCAAGTTTGGAAGCTGTAAGTCCTGTGTGTGTGTGTGTGTGTGTTTGTTATACATAAAGAGGTAGAAACAGAGATATATTATTTTCTGTGTCATGGCAGAAACATGCAATAACAAACTGGGTCATTACTTTTTATTTAAGTTATTGGCAGTATGAATGAAGGACTATTTGTATTTGTATTTGTGTTTTTCTCAGCAAAAGGGATTTTATGGCAGCGGCCTGGTGGTAGTAACTGGAGAGAGTTATGGAGAGAGACATGGTCAACATACAATGTGAAATCATGGCAGAAACAAAAAAACCAAGATTCTCAAAAGGTTTAGTTTGACTTATTCACTTTCTTGGCAAAAGTTATATGATAAGATTGATGCCACTCTCATGTCTGTACAGTAAATATGAAGCTTACGCTTAGCAGACTGGAAACTTGGGGACACGGCTAGCTTCCTCTGGCCAAAAGCAACAAAATCTGTCTACCAGTCTCTTCTAAAAATACTGTATATTATTTTGTCACATTGGAAGGCGTATCAAAAGCTCAACACTTTAAAGGTCCCATGACATGGTGCTCTTTGGATGCTTTTACATAGACCTTAGTGGTCCCTAATACTGTATCTGAAGTCTCTTTTACTAGACCTTAGTGGTCCCCTAATACGTATCTGAAGTCTCTTTATATAGACCTTAGTGGTCCCCTATACTGATCTGAAGTCTGTTTTTATATAACCTTATGGTCCCTAATACGTATCTGAAGTCTCTTTTATATAGACCTTAGTGGCCCTAATACTGTATCTGAAGTCTCTTTTATATAGACCTTAGTGGTCCCTAATACTGTATCTGAAGTCTCTTTTATAAGACCTTAGTGGTCCCCTAATACTGTATCTGAAGTCTCTTTTATATAGACCTTAGTGGTCCCCTAATACGGTATCTGAAGTCTCTTTTATATAGACCTTAGTGGTCCCTAATACTGTATCTGAAGTCTCTTTTATAAGACCTTAGTGGTCCCTAATACGTATTGGAAGTCCTTTTATATAGACCTAGTGGTCCCTAATACTGTATCTGAAGTCTCTTTATATAGACCTTAGTGGTCCCCTAATACTGTATCTAATTCTCTTTATATATGGACCTTAGTGGTCCCCTAATACTGTATCTGTATCTCTTTTATATGACCTTAGTGGTCCTCTAATACTGTATCTGAAGTCTCTTTTATATAGACCTTAGTGGTCCACATTCTGTATCTGAAGTCTCTTTTATGAGATCTTAGTGGTCCCCTTACTGATCTGAAGTCTCTTTGTATAGACCTAGTGGTCCCCTAATACTGTATCTGAAGTCTCTTTTATATAGACCTATTGGCCCCCTAATACTGTATCTGAGTCTCTTTTATATGACCTTAGTGGCCCTATACTGTATCTGAAGTCTCTTTATATAGACCTTAGTGTCCCTAAACTGTATCTGAGTCTCTTTTATATAGACCTTAGTGGTCCCTAATACTGTATCTGAAGTCTCTTTTTATAGCTTTAGTGGTCCCCTAATACTGTATCTGTAGTTCTCTTTTATATAGGCCTTAGTGGTCCCCTAATACTGTATCTGAAGTCTCTTTTATATAGGCCTTAGTGGTCCCCAATACTGTATCTGAAGTCTCTTTATATAGGCTTTAGTGTCCCCTAATACTGTATCGTGAGTCTCTTTTATATAGGCCTTGTGGTCCCCTAATACTGTATCTGAGTCTCTTTTATTTAGAAACCTGGTGGTCCCCTAATACTGTATCTGAAGTCTCTTTTATAGACCTTGGTGGTCCCCGAATACTGTATCTGAAGTCTCTTTCCCAGAATTCAGCTGGGGGAGCAAGGCAGGCTGGGAGAACTCATATTAATGTTGAAAAACCTCATAAAGTCAAATGTTCATGCCATGGGACCTTTAAGGCCATTTTGCGTGTTATGTCATTGCTTTTTTAAGATTTGTTATTCAACACTCTGTCATCATTCAATGTGGTCAAAGTTGTAAATTAAAAACAATATATGGTCATGTTTAGGTAACAGAAATACTTGGTTAGTTTTAGGAAAAGAACATGGTTTGGGTTAAAAGAAGCATTTTATTTTTATACATAAATTAAGTTACATACGGTAAGCCTACATAAGTGAAGTAGTCAACATTAAAAGACTTTTGGTTTCACACGGGACAGCAAAATGAAAGTCCTGTGTTTGTTTGACTCATCCATCCACCCCATTCTCGTCTCAACGCAGACTTTTGGTTTTTATATTACGACATGATGAGTCAGTAGTGACTAAACGGCCTGATATTACATGTGAAACCCCAAAATTGCCTTAAATAAAATGCAAAATGACTTAAGAAATGTGCGTGTTATACATGCCTTTCGGTGAGACCTGGTGTTTGTGCTGAAGTGTAAAAACAACAAGGATGTAGCTGTTTCCACAATCTGTGCTAAGCTATCTATCTAACACACTAAGCTATCTGGCAGCTGGTTGTAATGGTAAATGGACTGCTTTTATGTAGCGCTTTTCAAGTCTTAGCAAGTCTTATATATACAAATGATACCTATAGTGCCTTTTAGATAAAGTTTTTATGAGTTTCTGGATGTAAGGAAGTCTGTCACTAATCAAAAGTTTGTCCTGGCTTGGTCTGATGACATGCTGAAATGGATTCTGTGCTGAAAAGAGTGCTGAGGAGCTGAGCACTTTGTGAGACACAAAGCGACTGAATGCTTATTCTTAATACTGGAGCATTTCATGCTTCACTGTGAACAATGGAGCCCTAGCTCAGCACCAGTGTTTATAGTGGGCTTACTGGTCAGCAGAAATGACTTATCTGAAATAAAGGTGTTCTCGTCTCCGTATTATCGGAGAAGAACAGCAGTTCGGAGATTACATCTGCAAGGGGAAGAATAGGGAAAAGACAACGGGTTTGCCTTCGCATTCATCCCAATCCGCCATCAAATACTCAGTGTGTTGACATTGCAAAGGACAAATTCACATTTCTCAGTTATTGTCATCCGTGTTCCCCTTCCTCATCCTCCTCCCTTTCACCATCCCACTCTGCTGCTGCTAGCCTCCAGTCAGGAGGAAGCGGCTATGGATCTGATATGGCCTGAAGCAAAGGAAAGGTCAGAATCCCTTCCTCTGCCTCAGGATAGCACAGACCTATACAGCTATTTTCCATAGCTGGTGTGTGTGTGTGTGTGTGTGTGCGTGTGTGCCAATTTTCTTTTTGTCTGCCCTGCCTTTTTCTTTTCTCCATCACTCTTTCTTTCTCCCTCTCTACGTCTCTTTTTCTGTTTCTCCATCTGGACTTGTGTGCACAGGGCATTGCGTTCCTCTCCATGACACACCACAGTCATTTCATTTTGGCAGCGCAGCATGTATCCTGCCGATGTGGAGTCCCACAGGGAGCGGCAGGAAAAGACAACTGGCATTTTGTTGCGCATCCGCAGACCGGCCAACATCTTGATGTGTTAGGATTTAAAATATCCCTAAGTCAGACACAGTGGGGAATTTATCTGAATGCTTTTATCATCGAACACCTTCAAATTTAAGGATATGAAATGAAATATATTTTGAAGAATTGCAGTTTCCCTCAGCCATTAAATGGTCTTTCAGCTCCTTGTTTTGGTTTTTGGGGCAACTTTAAAGTTTTGAGTCACTCTTCGGGCTCTTATACACTTCAACTCCAGCATCAGACAGCTGTTTTTAGTGAAAATGTTCTGATAAACCCACTGTACACTACCTGTCCAACACCAAACAGCAGACAGACAAAGTTAGCGACTAGCTGGTGAACACAGTGAAGCATTGAGCAGCTTATGACACAGATAGCCAGGAGTTTGTGGAAATAAACTCAGAACTTAAAGATGAGTAAATATTGATTTTGCTGTACATATATCAGATTGCCAGAAACACGACTCCCAATGAATGTTGCTTGATTTGCTAACGTGTTTACAACTTGATGTATTGTTGTCGGGCTTTAGCGTGTTGCACCCAAAGAATCAACGGATGCAGATTTAAGTGAAAATGTAAATTTCATATGGTGTATTCACACCAAACATTCAAAATTCAACGTGCTGTGTGCCTCCATATTATATTATGACCCTAGATGTTTGGTTTTCCGACATATGTGGCCCAATGGGCAGGACAGCGCCTTGATGCAGTCCATTTACCATTTTTCACAAATGTATATAATGTGTATGTATATACACACTTGTACAAATAATAGCTGCATGTAAAATCTCATTATAGTCATGTATGGATATTGTGAAAGATATTGAAAGACACAAACACATTCCATACATACACATCATTCTTAGTCTTTACACTGCACTGTACACAGCTTACAGTAGGTGACTCACATCAGGCTGGCTTTGTTGTCTTCCCACAGATGCCTATCCTAAAACAGAGGTGATCTATACTTGGACCAAAGGGCCTAAGCATTCAGTGGAGGTCCCTCCTGAGTCCTCCAGCCTCGTTCAGTATGATCTCATCGGCCAGACGGTCTCCAGTGAAACCATTAAATCCATCACAGGTGAGACTCCCTCGTCCTCTCACCATTTTGACTTATCTACTCAGTTGTACTGAATGCTTCGAATCAAAATGGCTTTCTTTTTTTCACACATTATTGTAAAAAAAAAAGGGTGTAAAATTGATGTCCAGCTGTCTCTGTCTATCATGTCAAACCTGGTAGATTTGCCAGGTTTACACTATATTTTCCACATGACTGACAGGACAAATATTGTACAAATGCAGCAACGATTGAAAGGATTTGGAGCTTTGTCCCTCTATTGGACCGTGGCCAGCAGACAGTAGCCTGGCTCCGCTAACCTATGTACTTCTACTCAGTTTTCATTTTCTTCTGTACTCTGTACCAGTACTCTGTCTGAGTGTGTGGCATATTCGCAGGTTTTCTCCAGTCAAATTTTTATCGGTCCAATCAGCGAACAGAGGGAGTGGCTGAGAACGATGACGTCGAGGTTGTGCGCTAGTTTGAGTTGTGGCTCCGTAATGGCGGCCATGATGTTGTGGCCCTCCCCCCCAACGGGCTTTGGGAAAAGTTTGATTTTCCAGTATGCTCTGTTGGTGAAGGAGTTGGTGAAGGCGAACGCTAGCAACGCTAAGATGATGTCACGACCATAGACCGTTGGCGATTGGTTATGGCAGATCCAGAGTGGCTCTGGGCAGATCCAATAGTTTTTAAACTTCAACAGTACCCCCCCTTGTCAATGAAGAGTGACCAGACTCTCTGTACAAATGAAATGTATAAGAGTCTGGTAGGGCCAGGCTAAGCAGACAGTACCAGCCTCTTGAAATCCAACCCTGTCAACATCATGAATTGTGTCATTTCGGTGGGCCTTTCAGTGCACATAAATACTGAAGGATTAGAAAAAAGGATTTTAGCGGGAGAAAGTTTGGTGGCATGTGTCCATTTGGGTGAAAATGGATAGGGGATACTGACATGTAGCCAGGCACTAAGAATAATAAATCAAATAGAATCAAATGTGACATCTGTCTAAAGCTGCACTAAGTGAAATGTGTTGCCCTGCAACTTTAAATTCTTTGTTAATCAAACTAATTATTTTCTGTTGATCTTCCAGGTGAATATGTGGTGATGACGGTCTACTTCCACTTGAAACGGAAAATGGGCTACTTCATGATTCAGACATATATCCCCTGCATAATGACAGTAATCCTCTCCCAAGTGTCCTTCTGGATAAATAAAGAATCGGTCCCGGCACGCACAGTCTTCGGTATGTAGACCTCACACATCCCTCATCTTGCCTTTCGGCTCTCTGTTTATTGACTTTACTCGATGCTTGCATGTGTGTCTCTCCACTCAGCACAACAAGGTGATGTGAGGTGATTATGACGGCTATAAAGAGCTGCTGTTTTGTTTTTTTATCCTAAGATTGCCTCATGAAATGCAAATTCCCTGCTATTAGCTTTAAGAAGACTGGTTTCATACAGTATGCTAGAATGAACAGCTGACAGCATTAGGAAAAATCATTTTGATGCATCTCCAAAGCAAAGATGCCTCAAGCAAAGACCAGAAATTTGGGTCTAAGAAAAGATTTTGTATTCTCTTAAGATATAATATGAATATTTGTCTAAATGAGTTATAAAAGCTTGATGGGGAAAGATTAAAAGTAATTGTTTAAAGCAAGATGCCCCGGGTGGAAATTAGGATTTTAGGTCTCCACAGATTTTATATTTCACATAAAGCATACTATCTAACCAAGAGCAGTTTATTAAAAAAAGCATGTGGTACTTTAATGAGATTATGCTTTATAGGGTTTAGGCCTCAAACAAAACAAAAATAACAAATTATGTTTAATTTCTATCACTATCCCTACTTTTTATACACAGGTCTGTGAAAAATTTGGTCTATTCTTTTCTAAACTTTTCTATTTTTAATTTAAAACAATAGTGCAGTAACAATTGTGAAAGGGATTATAAAATTCAGTAATTACAGTTATGAATCACTGTAACGTTAACGCTTTGTAACGGTGACTTTTGAGTTACATGACCGGGAGTTTAATGGTGGTTTGATAAGCTTGGTCCCTGGTCGGGTCCCGGGTTGAGTCCCTGGTCGGGTCCTTGGCTGGGTCCTTGGTTGGGTCCTTGGTTGGGTCCCTGGTCTGGTATGTGTTAACTTGACGTAGTTAGTCTCTTCCAAATGAGGAGAATGTGAGTGACTCCTGGTAATAATTAGTTATTTTACGATGCCCTCAAATCCAACTCGCTAATAGCCACCGAGGCTAACAACTTAGAAAGCTAGCAAAAGGGTAATGTGATGCAGGAAATGCAGAAGCATAATGACAGAGGAGAAAGACGAGGTCGTTATAAATATTTTACAGACTTATAAAAGTATGAAAAAAACTCTATCAGGCTATAATTACAATACATTAACTTACTATACACTTAATCACTTTCATGGCCTCAGTCATTTCTGAAAACGTTAGCGAACACGTCACAACCAGTGAACTCAGGGCTTTGAGAAAATGCAATGTTACACTTCCGAGTATGTGAATATCACATATCAGAGCAGTCAAATGGACTCCACTTGCTAACACGGTAAACACGACTCCATTAAAGGCGTCATTATTCACACGCCGTGTGTCGTTAGCTGGCATGCTAACGTTGGCCATTCAGCTGTCACCTATGCTAGTTTTGTAGCTCGCAGCTGAGATTAGCTAAACTAGCTAGGTAGAAGTTAGAGTCGTTTAAAGGTCTTTGACAGAGCAGTACTGATAAAGTAAAGAGTAATACATATTACTGTTGCTGCTGTGTAATTAGTAAAGTAATGTATTTAGTTTTTCAATGAGTAATGTGAAATTAATAATTGATAACAGTTTTCAAGTAAGTTGCCCAACAATGGTTAGCAGTTGGGTTTTGCTATAAGCAAACAAGCTAGCTGTTTTTTTAAGGAGATTATGTATGGGTGTAGGGTTGGGTCAATATATCAATATTATCTCTACATCTTATATCAACATCGAGATATGAATCTAGCTATCGTCTTACATTTTAGATATTATAATATCATGATATTTATTTAAGTGTTGTCTTGGTTTTAAAGGCTACATTACAGTAAAGTGATGTCATTTTCTGAACTTACTGACTATTCTAGCTGTTCTATCATTTGCCTTTACCCACTTAGTCATTATATCCACATTACTGAAGATTATTATCAAAACTCTCAGTGTAAATATTTTGTGAAAGCACCAATATTCAAGACTACAATATCGCTGCAATAATGACATTGATGTATGTGGTTACAAATATTGTGATATTTGATTTTTTACATACTGCCCAGCCCTATTTGTGTCTTTAAAAAAAAGTAAACCACAAAAAAAATATTCTCAAATGCCAACAAGGGAATATTGGATCAATAGACCTGAAAATCTCTTGTGCAGAGTTCCAAAACACAAGTCAAGTAAGCCTGCATGAAGGTAGACGTTGACCTAATGCCAGGCTAAATTGTAACTACGTGTAGGTGTCTTTCCCAATATTTCCCCACTGTTATTACTTGTATAAAACTTAAAGTCGTGAATTTATATTTTTTCAAACTCCTCCTAGGCTGAGTCTGATCTCCACAAACAATTTGCATGTAGACTCTGTTGACCTTCATCAAAAAGTTATCAAAAGAATTTTGATAATCCAAAAAGTGTGCAAGTTATAGAGGAACAATTCATTGGGTTAGGATTAGAATTCTAGTAGGCTCTCTAGGCATTTCTAATCATGAAAAATGCTACAATTACTTTTTAAAACAGTCTTTTCTCAACATGCAAAATGCTTACTGAAGTGACTTATTTTTCCTAGCTTTTGCAGTGTTACTCAATGCTGTTGTTACATTTAAAATGAGTTACAACTGTTACATTACTTATAAATAGTGTGATTATATTTGATCAGATTTTCAAAGGTTGTTGCATTATTCATCCTTTCTACGAACTACATCATTGGCAAATTTCAGTGTTTGGCCTGTGACCCAGTTGCGCTCTCCATAACTCCCCTGATAAAACATTTGGGTCCTTGTCCTAGAAAAGACTGATTGGTGTGTGTCGACAGAGATGATGGAGGGCGACAGACAGAGCTGCTAAAACTAGACCAGTGTTGCTGTTGTTTTTATTATTAAGGGCCGTCTCAGTCTGGTAGTTTGTCGCCCACTGAGCGAACGGTTGGTGGTCCAGTCCCTGGCCCTGCAGTTCCATGCCAAAGGGTCCTTGGTCAAAACACTGAACCCCGAATTGCTGCCGATGCTGCGGATCAGAGTGTAAATGTGTGTGGTTATCTGATGGCACATTGTACGGCAGCCTCGGCCACAGTGTATGAATGTGTGTGAATTGTGAATAGTACTGTGTATGTACTGTGTTAAGACTAGAAAAGCGCTATATAGATACAGTCCATTTAGTCCAGTCCATTTCCATCCTCCTCCATTTTGAAGTTAGTTCTGCCATTTTTTGGAGCATCATTCTCAAGAGGTCATTTTATTTTGAGTAATAGAAAGAAAAACATGAGTAATAGTGGTGATTAATGATTCCTCGAACAGCTTTGTCACATGTCGACTCTTTATGCTGCCAGAAGTATGTGGAGTTACAAAATGGAAGTGGTTTGTTTCATTTTCAGTTTTACACAAGATGTTTAGTTCCTTTCTAATAAGGCACCCTTTATGAAGGGCTCTAATGATTATAACTAGGGGTGTCATGATTTTGATTCCAAATCGAAAATCGAGTGAAAATGAGCTTTGAATTTTAATCGATTTATTGCAGGATTGGCGATTCTCCCAGTATTTTATTTTCTGATTTTGTTGTTGTAAAGTACCCTTCTGCCATCTAGTGGCACTGTTTTTCTCAATCAGCAGCCAATGGTGTGGTTTAGGTGTGTGTGACGATAAGGCAGCTCCTAAAGAGGTTAGCGTTGATACTGCGGTAGCATCAGTTATATCAGAACTGGAAAGTATTTCTTCATTTACAGAAGAGGCTTTTCTCTATGGAAAAAGATGTTTTCGCTCTTCTCCCGACTGGCGTCGGCAAGAGTTTGTCACATCTCATCCCTATGTGAAGTTTCTGTGTTTAAGTTGGTTTCATGTTTTCTGTTGGTTTTTCCATTTCCTGTTGTATTTTGTACATGTCTTTAAGCTCCAACAGGGCACACAATACAACAAACAGTTCTGCTGGGTCCAGTCTTGGTTGGTTGATATCGTCAGGATTCATGAGGCTTGGAGCCAAGTGCAGAAAGGCAAGGAGGAAGTAGCAGGTTGTATGAGTAATTTAATAAAAACAGATTGAGAATATACAAACCACGTAATCTGAGGAATAATACCGACACAGGAGGAGTCTGGAAACACAGAGAAATCCAGGAACACGGAAAGACAGCTCAAGCACAGGAAGGGGACTAAAAGGACTGACGACGAGTGGCGAAAGACAATCAACCAGCAACGTACACAGAAAGCAGGTGGAAAACACAAACAACAACATCACTAGCTAACTTAGTTTTACATTTGCCAGAACTATAGACCAATTAAACAATAGCCTTAAATGAACTTAAATGGACCACATATAGGACTTACAGTTCTTATGGACTCAACTGATTATCCCGCCTGTCTTTTTTTCTTTTCTCTCACTTTTTTCTCTGTGTGGCCCGTGTCCGCGCTATTCCCCGACATGCACTCATAATCACACCTCATAGACAACCTTTTGTACAAAACTAAAGTAACGAGCCAATTTTCAAAATGTAAGGAGTAGAAAGTATTGATATTCATGTTAAAATGTGAGGAGTAAAAGTAAAAAGTCGCCACAAAAATACATAGTAAAGTAAAGTAAAAATATCTGAAAAATCTACTTAGGTAATTTCCATCTCTGTATATGTATAAATGGCTTACTAACATGTATAACTGCATTATAACCTAATAGTAGGATTAATAGCCACTTCAGCGGAGATTTGGGATGCTAGTAGCGGCTCATGTAGCCTCAAACCACTAGCAGTGATGAGGAGTGGGCCCTTGAGGTCCCCACCTGACACTGACTCAAGTGACATCACTTGAGGCAATTTCTGAGACTCCACACGGCTCCCTCTGGAGCCCCAAGGGCTTCATACAACATTTGCAAACAGACTGATGTGTAAAATCAAAAATTATATATTAAATATTACAACAGGCTTGTTGTTGGCATTTAGTCAGTCCGTGACAGCATACTGAATCACTAATGGTGACCAAACACACACACACACACACACACA
>NW_022605577.1:646314-648878 GCF_008692095.1 Etheostoma spectabile | reverse complement strand
CACACACACACACACACACACATACTGCAGTGTCACCTGTACATTCAGTGTGCAGAGTTGTGTAGATTTGACTGTACAGTTTGTGTTTTGAGTCTTTGCTGAGCAGGAAAACCCTGTGTGACCCTCAGAAATATGTCTTTCTGTGTTGTGCAGTGTAATAAAGCACTGGGGGGCATCAGTGCTGCTCTCCCGCAGTGACCAATGTATCTGACAGTCCAGCTGCACTGCACCCGCCTTCCCCGCCCCGATCTGGCCAACACCACAGAGGCATCACAGCAGCACAACTATCAGTCGAGCCTCTAACTACTGTTATCCGCTGTGTTTAAATGTGTGTGTGAGGCGGGTGAGGGTGAAGTGGGTGTGGGAAGGGAGGAGGGTGGTCGGTGTTTGGATTTCTCCTCGTCCTCCCTACACACACACACTCTGTTTTGACTTCCTGCCTCTGTGACTCAACCCCAGCGTCCTGCCGTGAGCGTGGATGCATTTCCCAAAATGTGGACATAGTTATTTTAGAGACTGGAGGAACTGGATTTGTGTGTGTGTCCTTTAAACTGCAGCTGGTATTTGGCATCTGTTTTTCTATTTTCAGAGGAAGCTAAAGTACCAAAATACCCGCTGCAGGCTGCAACCCTGTCATTGTGTCGAGGTGAAAATGAAACAGTTGGTGTAACCAATGTTGGAGACATTTTCACAAAAATACAAATATAAAATGCCAGCCTAAATACAGTGAAAAGATGATTCTCATATACTGATTTGATTGATACATACAACACTGAATTTGATTGATACATACAACACTGAACTATTTACAGTATATACCATTAGTTCCACAGTGTATTTTTACTCAGACGGTTGGGAACAAGAAAGAAAAAAAAAAAGACATGAAAGCTTTTATATATTTCAGTGTCTCAGTTTTTCTTACATCAGAGGTCAATATCCTCAGTCTGTGGCCTCAAGCCGCAGTTCACCTATCAATGTCATCCTGCTGCTTTTGACTGACAGGTAAATTATATGGCGGTCACGTGCGGGCGCAGGGGATGACTGCATTTATGTTGGGCAAGGACTCTGCAGCACAGATTGTTCCAGGTCTCCAACGTAAAGGGGATTTTCTCCAAATCACATTATTGCTATCGGTTAATGATACCAAGGACGAGTGATGTGCTACGGGCTTATACTGTAGCCTTCTGTTGTTGTAGGTGACATGTGAGACCTTGTGTACTGGCCAGATTGGTGTCTCGTTTTAATTTTATGGTATATCTCTTAGTACTGCCAAGAGGGACGTTAGAGAGTCCACGGTTGCGTATTCGTTTTATAGTATATGTAGAAGTATTAGAGTGACTATAAGCTCTCTTGGTGGTGTAATATCTGTTGATGCGCATCAGAACTGTAGTTGTACAAATACCATTTGGAGGTAGAGATTATAGAATAGATGTATTAAAGAAATATTCCTATTGGTTGAGTTCTCAATGGAAATGAAAATTAACCGAATCTTAGTTAAAGTTGCAAGAACATAAAGAGGAGCTATCTGCAGTAATGTCATGGAATTTTTTATGAAGTGATAATATGTTACTGTGGTGTTTACAGGCTGTTACGCTGCCCCCATGTGACCAGAAAAAGCTCTATTCATGCATGTGTACATTTATACTGTGGTTCTTTTTCTACATGTCTCCCATTTCAAAGGGCCAAATGTATTTGGTTCATAATTTCCCGCATTCAGCTGATGAAATATGCTGATGGAGAGCAACATGGGCTATTGAACACGGTGCAAATGATTTCCATGATTCTTCTCTATCTTCATTTATTTAGCAATGACATGAAGAAAAGGCCGTTTCATTCTGTTCTCCACAGTGAGAGTGTGTTTGATGCAATGCATTCTGATCTGTGGGGAAAACAGCACTTTCGTCAGTGCCGGAAGAAGTATTCAGCAAAGTACTAATACCACAGTGTAAAAATACTCTAAGACGTAAAAGTCCTGCATTGAAAATGTTACTTAAGTAAAGGTATAGGTATGCAGAAACATCCTCACGATTTAGAAACTGGAAACAATAAAAAAAAAGTTCTGTCAATCAACCAATCAAAGTGTTTAATCAGCCTATCATTTCAGATGTACTTATGGGCTTATTGTTGGGTAGCTCAATGTATAATAAAACATCATATTTTATAAACAACATGTTTTTTGTGTGCAACATTAGCAAGTGAAACTTAAAGTAACGAGTAACTAAAGCTGTCAGATGAATGTAGTGGAGTAAAAAGTAATATATTTCTCTCTGAAGTAGAAAGTGGCAGGAAAAGAAAATACTCAAGCAAAGTATTTAAAAATACTTAAATTTGTACTTAAGTACAGTACTGGAGTAAATGTACTTAGTTACACTCCACCACTGAGTTTCATAGGCAGATAGATATGTGTTCTTAGTTATAAATCATTTAATTACAAATGGCATATGTGATATTAGGATGTTTGGACTTAACCTTCATGTTGTTCTATTTCAATGTTCTTTTTAATTCACCAAAATAACACGATTGACTCCACACAACGCTCTTTGGCAAGTACAAATCTCTACTTT
>NW_022605577.1:645652-646304 GCF_008692095.1 Etheostoma spectabile | reverse complement strand
GGGGCGTCTTATTCAATTTTATAGCATTTGAAAAAACATTGGAAGATTAAATTGTTACTTTATGTTATCACTATTATTATTACTTCAACTTTTACTCAATACTATTTCAAAATCACTTCAGTCTGTGATTATCCATCAATATCCATTCCTTTAATTTTAGTCCAAATAATTTCTAATTTCTGCTTTTCTAACTCAACATTAGGTATAATTTTCTACAAATGAGGTTCATTGACCATAAATTCCAAAAATAACTGTAAAAGTAGTTAATAAGTTAGTGTTATGTAGTGTTGAAAACGTCAAAGAAAAAGTTAAAAACATCAATAAAAAGCATCAACAAAGATTTTTTTTTTTCTCACTGGGTCACATGTTTGACATTGTTCTGTTTTTCTGATTCCACCGAAGGCATCACCACCGTCCTGACCATGACGACCCTCAGCATCAGCGCTCGCCACTCCCTTCCCAAGGTCTCCTACGCCACGGCGATGGACTGGTTCATCGCCGTCTGCTTCGCCTTCGTCTTCTCTGCCCTCATCGAGTTCGCCGCCGTGAACTACTTCACCAACGCGCAGATGGAGCGGGCCAAAAAGAAGCCGGCCAAATGTCCTCCAGTCCCTCAAACCACGCCTGTCAAGGTGAAGGACGCAGAGGAAGT
>NW_022605577.1:644682-645642 GCF_008692095.1 Etheostoma spectabile | reverse complement strand
ATTTTTTTTTTTTTTTTTTTGTTTCCCCTCAAGGTGGCCGCGGCAAATAGTCTGAAAGCACTTTACATCGAGGAGCACTTACACAGCATGTCGCCTATTATGTGCTTACTGTTCCTGGCCTTTAGCCTAGACGTTTGCCAGGAGTGGGTTTCAATGGGGATCTGAAATAGAGAGAAAAACAGGAGGAAAATCTGATGTGAGTTTAGACTCCCATATATCACCTCAACCTGCTTCTTCTGTATCTGCCAGTTGAATTGAAATTAAATGAAATATTTAGTTATGTTTATTTCATCCATCAAACAAAAAGACAACTTCCTGCAAACACCAGATTCCAAAGTCCTGAATCCAAAGGAGTAGAAAGAAGATTAATTTTACATAATCTGCCTTTCAGAAAACATAGAGTACATTAACAAAACACAATTTTCAATCTGAAACTTCTATACTTAAATCACAAGATTTTTTGTGTAACTGAAATGGTCATTCACCTTTCGGTTTCTTCACCAACAAATGATGTTCATACAACAACCAAGGCCATTTTAGGTGAAAGAAAGTAATTATGGAGCCAGTGGGAGGGTCTAATACACAGAGAGAAATTAAAGTTGTAAATTTACAAGGAAAAAGCTGTAAGGTTTCTGAGTTGTTGTTTTTGAATGCAACGTTACAATAGGCCAGATCATACACTAAAGGCATAATACACAGCAAGCTTGTACGTGCATGGTGTGTGTGGTGTGATGAGGTTGCAAAGTAAAGCATTCCTTGTCAAAAAAACAGTTATTCAGTTTTCTTTCCTGCAAATTTGTGACTTCAATCATGAGAACATCCAAGCTTTTGTTCCTTGAAAAATCCAATGCAGGAAATCCAAACCCAAATCAGAAAGATTAAGGGTCTTGCATCCAGTAATGAAAGTGACCCATCTCGAGGGGCTGCACCAAGTGTGCATTTGAAAATCTCACTGCACGC
>NW_022605577.1:644398-644672 GCF_008692095.1 Etheostoma spectabile | reverse complement strand
GATAACACTACGACCAATCACAACACACAGGGTGGCGTATCCAGAGCCCCATACGCTTAGCTAGCAGTGGAGCTAACTGGTAGATTAAACTGTTGTCATCTGTTCAGCTCGCCTCTAGCCCCGCCTACATCAGATACACCGATGTGATTGGTTGCAGCTGGCCTCTGGCCCCGCCTATATCAGATACACCGATGTGATTGGTGCAGCTCGCCTCTGGCCCTGCCTACATTAGATACACTGATGGGATTGGTGCAGCTCGCCTCTGGCCCCGCCT
>NW_022605577.1:644317-644388 GCF_008692095.1 Etheostoma spectabile | reverse complement strand
GATACAGCGATGTGATTGGTGCAGCTTGGTACAAGGGTATAGTTAATGAGCAGCATTACTCGATGCCAGAG
>NW_022605577.1:643327-644307 GCF_008692095.1 Etheostoma spectabile | reverse complement strand
TGAGCAAATTCAAATTGTGCTCTTGCGAGAACTCTGGTTACCAGGGTATGAAATTCTGTTTTTTTCCTCAGAATATAACCCCTGGCTTTCAGCTTTGGCTTTCATTCAACCTTAAATTTAGACCTGAGAGCAGATGGAAAAATGGAAAAGTGAGGAAAATGAAAACAGGTTCTGAAACAGCTTCACGGCACAGAAGCACGGCTAATCAAGGTGATTCTCAAGGACGGTGTTTGCTGTGGAACCTTGATTTTTCGAATCCGACATGAATACATTGACATAATCTCCTATTTCTGCACCACTACTTGAAACAAATTACATTGACACCATGGCAATTGACATATGGTTTGAACCAGAATTCATGAATATGCCATCAAGCTATTTTAGAGCTCCTAGTCAGATGTGATACAGTATGTGTTAACAACCACTGTCATTGTAACGGTAGAAGTGTATTTACGGTGCTGTATAGACACAGTTTTACAGATGGGATGTGAAAAGAAGGCATACGGTCTTCTAAAGAGCTAACATGAGACATATAGGCCTTCTGTTCAGTTCAACTGATCATTGGAGCTGTCATAACCCAGCAATGCATACGTCAGTTTTACACTAACTTATTTAAGTTGCCCACTCCAGTCCAAATCCCAGTGTGGCGTAATCATGCCTGAATGCGGTGTAGTGACAACAGCACTTCAGTAGATTAGTAGGTTGCCATGGCAACGCAGCCCGGGTATATCCATACCAGTTTCAGAAAGGCTCTGGCACTGGGGGGAAGAATTAATACTCTTTTCCTTGAGAGCAGATCGGCGCTAACCAAAGGGCTTGGCATGAGGTCCAGGGTGCGTTCATGGGCCCCCAACCTCCAACATGATGGAAATCAAACCCCGCTATCCACGCACACTCTTCCTCTGCTGCACATGGGACACAATAACACTGCATTCTTTCACTTTCAAGGGGGGTGGGGGGGAGAAGGAGAGGAGGGGTGG
>NW_022605577.1:641531-643317 GCF_008692095.1 Etheostoma spectabile | reverse complement strand
GCAAATGCCTTAGTACCAACATCACACTCTCCCTGCTTGAAAACATCAACTCTCAAAGGATAAGCTCCTTTGACGCTACACTGCCTTACCGCCCCGATGAAGTGCTCCCTACTTTGTGTCTTAAGCTTGTGTGAAATGAGCGAAATCCTTGGTAAGTGACATCTGTATTGCATACACTCAATCATCTGCTTGCAGATGAAGGCCATCTGTTGTCAGGGGGACTGTAATCAGATCAATATGACAAGGTTTACTGTGCCTGGCCCGCTTTTCAGAAAGGGAAAAGTAAGTGAGCTTTGCCTTGTCTGCAAATGCTCTAAAGTTGACGCACACAGGAGGAATGTGATTATTCACACTACGAATCCTCATACTGTGTTCCCCAATAAGTTCTCCAAACCATACAACGGTATAGGTTGTGTATTCCTGCCCTCTAAAACAGTCCACAGAAGTGTTTTCCATCTTCCATATCTAATATCCCAACCACAGAACGTTGGTCGCGGTTTTGTACACCTTGTTTCACAGTTTGGTTTAGGCACCAAAACACTGGTCCAGGTGACATTATACAGAAAAGTACACTACACACACCAACACCTACAGTGCACCTTTTCCACAATCCTTCCTTGCGATCAAATGTTTCACTTTAGAACAAAGAGAGGAAATGTGGAAAGGAGGGAGACACGACAAAAACAAATAAGAGGCATTGACAGGGAGAGCGGCACAAGACAAAAGGGACCAAACACCCACATAGGTAGACGTGAGAAGGCCATTGCACAAATCTCAGCCCAGTCTCATGGCAGTTGGTGAAATGGTGATGTTATTTAATCTTTTGGTTCATGTAAAGGGACACGATTTTCTTGTTTTGTTCGTGATGGTGAGCACGAATTTTAAATGAATGAATGAATTTCAATGGGAAGCGTCTTTCGTGATAACAGCACGATTATGGTATCGAGTAGTATTGAAAAGCCGAAAATCCGCATTATGAGGTTGGTCCTTGTGGTGGATGGGTCAAAACCACGCAGGACTTTCACCCCAGAAACCAGGGATCACGTCCCGCGTGTCCCTGTTGTTCTTTTCCTAACACCAACCGTCCTGTTGTTGTAGCGCCGTTCTCCGTCCACCGGCGTGTGTCATTTCATTTCCCCGTTTTTGCATCCCCCTGAGACTGCGGATTGTGTCCTGGCGGTTGTTGTTGTCAAGTCTACCGTTGTCACGTCTACTGTTGTTGCGTCTCCCAGATCAGCCCAGTGTCATGGCAGTTGTCGCCGGCGTGAGACGTTTCATTTCCCCGTTGTTGTATGTCTCAGCCGCCGCCTTTCCCTGTTGTTCTTTTCTTAACCACTACCGTCCTGTTGTTGTAGCGTCTGTCTGCCGGCATGTGGCGTTTCATTCCCCCTTTGTTACGTCCCCCAGAGACCCCCAGAGACACCAGAAAATAAATGAGAAAATCGTGTTCCTGTTGACGAATCAATAAACCAAAATAACATGACCATTTCACGAATTGCCGTGAGGCCAGGATTCAAATCTACAGCTTGGACTTCAGCAATGCTGAGCCAAGTGTCCAAAGTCCTTCCCGGGGCTCCACCTATGCAAGCTATAGAGAGCTCCATATACACGACATCCAGCAAGGAAAATGTCCAAGTATGAATAGACATGAGAAAGTCATGAAGTGGTTTCCAACGGGTTGTAATCATTCTCTTGGCCGCTGTTTTGAAGTGTTAGAGAGCTGGAGGGCTGACAGGTCATTCAGAATCAAAACACTGACAGTAACAGGTACAGTATCATTAATCAG
>NW_022605577.1:638016-641521 GCF_008692095.1 Etheostoma spectabile | reverse complement strand
TTTTGGATGCAATATTGTTCCAGAACTGACCAAAAGGAGAGAAATCCCGGATCAAGTGAAGACCTTGAGCTTTTAGTGGGCAGAAAGTCCCATTAATTAACTTTACGTGGTGCATTTTCACAGGAGTGAGATATGTCCTATGAAGGAGATTGTAGTAAATCTGCTGATGGTCTGGATTGCGTGACACTTCTGGAAGGTTAGACCATACATCATGTCAGATCGATACTCAGTCCTGGGCAATGGGCATGCCCAGATCCTCACAATAGGAAGGGCAAGGGCGGCTAGATATCACCAAGAACTGATAAAGCCTTGATACCATATCACAGGTTTTTGGCTGCATAGTTAATAACTTCCTGATAGGATGGATGTATGTCTTGAGTGCTGATCTTAATTTATCGTAAAAGAAAAAAGAGGAACGTGGTAGATTAAATGTGTTTTAAGTCAGAAAAGGGTAACCAGCCAACCTCGTTAAAAAAGTCTTTTAGAGAATGAACCCTGTTCCCATTGTGGGGCTATTATTGCCCTCCGACCAATCAGGAGCGCTATATTGTTGAATAATGGAGAAAATTTGTGCCAGTTATAAGCTAAATGGCAATATATTTCAGCCAATCTCAAGTCATGATAAAATGAGAGATAGAAAACGATTGTGGTTTGGGTTATAATCATGGATATTTGTCATGTTACTTTGCTAAATTAGTTTAATTTAGCATCAAAAGGGACTCAAATGCATTTTTTTTTTAAATTTCTAAATTGTAATTTTAAGACAGGTCTCGTTTTTTCCCAAACATAGGTCCAAATTTTAACTAAACAACTTTACCTATTTAATGACTTAACATAGACTATAACTTAAAATTGATATGCATAATAGCATCACTTAGTAAATAGGTAAATGTATCAGTTTGGTAAATATTTTGGGGAGATATTTCAAAGCTATAGTGCGCAGTTTTGCGTCTACATGATACAAGCCTTCCGTGATCTCGCACCATCCAACTCCTCCTCCACGTAGTTGCTAGTAGCCAAGGAGGACATGGAGGATTAAAAAACACGATGGACTCTTCAGAAGAGGCCTAATATTCACTTGAGTTTCTGCGTGCAAAAGTCGCCATGTGCCATGATGAGAAATACAGAGCTGATGGTCTTAATTAACTTTTTAGCAACTCATTTGGCAATGGCTTGAAAGTAACGGACGTTCACTATAAAAAAAAAGTTACGCACTAAAGCTTTAATATTTATAGGAGCTTAAACACAAGGAAAAGGTTTTTTAAATGCCAATATCGGTCAACATAGATATATCATTATTGTTTTTTTTTTCCAGCAGAATCCTGATAGCAACGGTAACCTGAGAAAGCGGATGAATTATGTTTCCTACCAAGAGGCCATCAGTCACCGGAGAGCCCAGTCCACCACCAACATTTCGGGAGTGGGGAGAGCGAGAGCGCCTCGTCCTTTAGCCAGCGGCGTCAACGGCAGCTCCTCCACCCTGTCTCGCTCCAGCCCCAAATCCGAGAGCCTGCTGAGCGTGGCCTCCTCCTCGGCCCAGCTGGTGAAGACCGCCCCCCAGGCTGCGGCTTCCACACCCGACGTGATGGCGGCGACGCCGTGCAAGCAGAACGCCAGCTCCTCGTCTCTGCAGCACCTGCTAGGGCCTAAGCTGGAGCGCATCCAGATGATGGGGAACAAACCGGAGCTAAAGCAGACGCCTTGCTCCCAGCCCAGCACCGCTGGCATGGGGGGAACCAGCAAAATAGACAAGTACGCACGGATCCTGTTTCCGGTGTCCTTCGGGGCTTTTAACATGGTCTACTGGGTGGTTTACTTAACGAAGGACACGGTGGTGGCTAAAGGCGGCTAGGCTTTGCTCTGGTAGAGAAGAGTGAAGTCTATTCTTTCAACAGATGGGGAAGAAAATAAGGATTATGGGAGTTTGGGAACAATAAGAGGAAACTATTCTTCTGTTTTTGCCAAACAGATTAACAAAATGTGCTCGCCGAG
This sequence comes from Etheostoma spectabile, assembly GCF_008692095.1. Lineage (NCBI taxonomy): Eukaryota > Metazoa > Chordata > Actinopteri > Perciformes > Percidae > Etheostoma > Etheostoma spectabile. The sequence continues at coordinate 639,529 of NW_022605577.1, read as the reverse complement.
CAATTCTCGGAGAACACAGTTGTTTTTTTTCTTCCTGAAGCCCTCCAAAAGCAAGCATGGGAACAAGTCAACCAAATTATAAATATCTGACTCAACATAACAAGGACCACCTGCACACTGGAATATGCTACGGTCCTCTTTGTAATGGCTATTTCCGACTGTGAAGGTCTGCATTGGCTTCAACTGCCTCGGGATCCCTTTTGGCCTTCTGCCAAGATAAAGCATGGGATTTTTTTCATTTTCCTATTTTTGTACCCTGCACCTGGCAAGATTTTTCGGATCTGTGTACCTACGTCCTGAAATGAACTGCACCACTGCTATGTAAATACATGAATTTATTAGGATAACAGATTTATATATTTAATGATTACAGTGTACTTCCATTTGACTATTAGGACTTGTTGCTTCGGTCCCAGTGGGCTACATGAGGCAAAGTCAAATTATTTGAGAGAACAAAGGGGCTCTGTTGTTGTTTTGCTTGGATTTCACATTAGACTGAAAAACTCCCTGAATGCAGGCCACATGATGGACAAACTAAAATGAGATAGTCCTCGAACCAGGCTGAGAGGAGCTTTGGCCGGAACTGATCAGCCCGGAAAAGCTCTTAAGCAACTTTCTTATACGAGATGGATTAACTAATCTGAAATCGTTGAAATACCGAGGATGAAATTTGGGGATCAGTCGGGTCGAATATATTAAACCCAAGTTATTAATTCATGTTACAGTAGGCTTTAAGCTTCTTTCCTGCCAAAATGAGTTGCCCAATCGTAGACAAAGATTGTTCAACTGATTAAAATACCGTGATAGCGCGAAGAAAATCGAGGAAGCGGCGAGTTAAGCTGCGCGTCAGCAGATCACTGCAGCAATAAAATAGTGAGTTGGTTGCTTGCTCATGGACACGTTGGCATGTATAATAAAGGGATGTGACTGTGTGAGTGTTCAACAGCTGATCAGGAGCCGGCTGCTGTCATCCTTCCTTCAGGTGGTTCAGTTTGAACACATATTACGTTATTTCACTGCATTTTATGGTTGGCACATTGTCATGGGTGACTGGATAAGGTCTATGGAGCAGAGCATGTAGTGTTGTTTCATAAAGCTGCAGGGGAGCCCGATCACACCCCACTTTTAAGTTTGAGCAAAAGAAAAAGGCTGGCTTTTTTGTTAAAGGCCTAAAGTGGAACAGCCCGTTGAGTTTTTCAATCATTCATTTGGCTACTGTTAATTGCTTCAACTTGAATTAGGGTAATGGGATGATAACTGTAGCTACACTACATTACCAGGAAGAAAAAACCCTAATAAACAGTGAGTGCCTCCAGCCCTGCTCTCTCTCTCAGATCGTCTTTAAGACATCATTTTAGGAGATACCTTTTTTTTTTCGTTTTTGCTGAGAGTTAGATATGAACATGGATACCAATCTCCTATCTGTATGCTAAATCAAGGGGTCTTTAACCCTCATGTTGTCCTCGGATCAAATTGACCCATTTTCTTATTTCAATGTTCTTTTTAATTACCC
>NW_022605577.1:636101-638006 GCF_008692095.1 Etheostoma spectabile | reverse complement strand
GATTGATTCCACACAACGCTCTTTGTGAAGTACAAATCTCTACTTTCATTCATTCTGGGATGTCTTATTCAGTTTTACAGCATTTGAACAAGTAGTACTAGTATTAAATATAAATAGTATTGAGTAAAAGTTGACATATTCCAATCTGTGACTATCCATCAACATACATTTCTTTAATTTTAGTCTAAATAATTCCTAATTTCTGCTTTTACAACTCAAACATTTGGTATAATTTCCTAAAAATTACGTTTATCAATAAATTTCAAAAATAACTGTAAAACTAAAGTTAATAAGTTAGTGTCACGTGGTATTTGAAAACATCAAAAAAAGTGAAACATTCAAAAAGTGTTGAAAAAAGGGACAAAAACCTAGGAAAAAGTTGGAAACATTGGGGAAAAAAAAGCGTCAACAAAAGTGTTGATTTTCAATTTTGACAGGAAGACAACACAAGGGTTGACCTTTTTTAAGCCAAGGACCCTTTAACTGAAAGACAGACGCAGCAGTGACCCCCTACTACATACAGTATATTGTATAAAATGAAGTTGCATATTAAACTAGGCCTTCATTAGCGTGTTGGGCGGCCTGAAGCCTTTTATAAATCATGTATTAACGTTAAACATACATGTGGCACAGCAAATGCTTAGGATTAACTATGTGTGGGTGGCCTTAGTGACAACATAACCTATAGGCCAGTAAGCAGTGGGGATTTATATTGGCTGATGATATGCTGGATTCATGTTAAGACTTTTACATTTTGGAAAAAAACTTGAATTTTGGAGGCCCCACTGCATTGACGCTGATGAGCCTCTAGGGGTCCCCGGGCCCCCTGTTGAAGATCCTTATGCTAAAGCTACAGTCAGTAATCGCTTAGAAACAGCTAGCCAAAGGTTACAAAATCCTAGTAAAGCTTACTAATAAACTTCATTAATTAGACTCTAGCAGGCTAGCTGTTTCCCACTTTTCCAGTTTTGATGCTAAGCCAAGCTAAGCTAACTTTAGCTTGCTTTACCTTCATATTTAGCGTACAGACATGAGATCGGTCTCAGTGTTGTTATCTAACGCTCAGTAAGAAAGCAATTGAGCTCATTTCACCACAAACATTTTTTGTTCAACTCCATTTTCTTTAAATCTTGTTGATCTCTGAGGACACGCGTCTAATTTCTACTCGTCCTCCTAGTAATGTACAAAATAGGCCAGAAAACCTTAAAACAACTAAAGAGTCACTGAAAATAGCGCCCCATGGGATCAGGACCCCGTGCAGGTTGTCACGCCGGTGACCCTCAGGAGGAATGAAAGAGACTGCTGATAATTGAATCTTCGAATGCATGAAGGACGTCATTATCTAAATATCACAAACATGACGTCAGGAAACTGTCCTCTATGCTGTCTCCTGTTACTGTTCTGTTATTGACTGCTAGAGGTGAAGTGGGGGATGTCTTCTCATGGAGTCCTTTCTCTGGACAAAGTCAGATAACGTTGAATATCTCAATAACAAAATTCCTTGTGATAATTAAACAGATATTAAAGTGTACTTAGTTCGGCATTTCTGCTGCTTTCTGTATTCTGCTCAAATGCCACAAAATTCTTGTTGTGTTTAAAACAAATGAAAAGATTCTAATATTTCCAATATTATTTTGTTAAAGGTGCCCTGCTACACATATAATGTCTGAGCCAAAACTGCAGTATTGTGTAGTAATTATCTGATTTCAATGACTTCAAACAACACGTTTCACATTACACACAGTGTGTTGGCACATTCTTTATATACAGTACATGTCATACACATCAAACCATAGCTGAAAACTCAAGGTATTAAATTGCTTAAAGGTGGCCTGCCACATGTATTTCATGACTTTATGGTAATGTTTGAAGTTCTACCATGGACTCTGTAACTTGGTTACCGTG
>NW_022605577.1:632067-636091 GCF_008692095.1 Etheostoma spectabile | reverse complement strand
TTCAAGCCATTCTAGCGTGGTATAGAAAGCCTGCAGGACAACTCACCTCCATTTGGGCCAGTTCTCATTAATATTCAACAAAACTAAGCTGCTTGACTCTGGTTGGCTAACAGCTAGCCAATGAGAGCCTGGCTATCAGCATCCTTTACCCAGCTCATGAATAGTAATGAGCTCAGACAACATGACGTCAGACTGACCAGCTGTTGTGATTGGCCTGATTTCTCCTCTTATTTCTTTTCAGTGGCTAGAGCTCACAGAGGAGGTAGCAGTTCATCTTCACATTCATTACATAACACACACACACATGGACCTAACATATTTAAAAAAAAAAAAAAAAAAAATGCAAGTAAAAACTGTTTTGTGTGGCAGGGCACCTTTAAATTGATCTGAAACAACAGCAATGGTCAGATTTTGAAGTTGAAGATTTTCTTTTTTGAGTGTCTTTTGCAATATTGCCTTTTGCAATGTGTTTATTGCGCCAGTTAACATTGCAATGACACTTAAAAAAAAAAAAAATTTAAAAAAACATTGTGAAGCCCTACTAGAAACTATCCCAAAAGGTAAATAATTGGTCTCCTCATTTATGAGTATTCCCTCATCAATCAGGAACAGAGCAATGAAAAATCTATAATTAAAAAGAAATGATCCTCAGTCATTTCTATTAAGGAATCAAAAAAATTGTGCTTGGCTAAAAGTTCCTCATGGCCTAAATTATTATTCATTGGAGACAGTTGAAGTTGAAGATTTGGTGGATGAGCTCAGATCTGCTGTCCACCTCTGCAGACAGAGATGTCATGAGAACACAGTGCATGCTGGGATTCCTGACCCAGTGGGTGGGTAGTTTCTTGCTCCAATAGCCACATCATCCATGTGGTCGTGCTCGTTGGCCCCCGTCGATCGGTTAGTCTGACAGGAGTCATGATGCAGCCACAGCTGATGGACAGATCAAGATGGCCGCCGCCGCCGCCGCCGCCGCTCACCTCTCCGAAACGCAGTCGAGTGTGAAATTGAATTTGCCGTTCTTACCTCCCTCTCTCCCTCTCCCAACAGTGAACAAAATACATATCTCACCATCGAAGCACAGAACATCCATGTCCTAATGAGGACCCTGTCCACAACACAGATTGATGCTCAGTGTTTGTGGTGGGACTCATGATGGATGGAGCTGCCAACGCCAGGTTGTGTTTTTTTTTATTTGACATGCTGTTTTAGATGACAGGCAGATAGTTACAGATGCTCCACAAGCTCACCCTGAGATCAAGCTCTCAATTTCTTTTTTTTCTTTTTTTTTGTCATTTCAGCTGTTTAACTAGTTCAAGAAGAGCATCAAAATAGCTTTTTACAAAAGCTACGGAGTGCAGATGGCTGGGTAAAATGGGGCATTCTTCACAGTTTCAGAGCACTTTTGATGTAAATCATGGCGTTACGCTCCCTCTAGTGGCTTAACTGACCCCTTTTATATTTATTTTCCTATTTCAGGACACGCTCTTATATTCATTTTAAACGAGCAGGAGTTGAATCCCATAGAAGAGAAAGGTATCCTGCTTATTGCCCCGGTCAGATATTTTATTTAACATGATAATGATAGTTTAATTCAGCATGTGTTCGTCTTGTATGGCTGACCACAACCGTTGATTTTACAAAACAAAAAGGGACTTTTTTTCCATTTTGCATTGCATATGGTAAGGTCCACTGAACAGCTGAATTATAACAGTAAAACAAAAGTAATGCGTAGTGGGAGCTGCCAAATGTTATTGTTATTGTATGTTATTTTATAACGGCTGACCCTTTCTAATTCATATATTCACACCGCAAAAAAAATTTCTTCAGAATTTCAAAACAGACCATTGAGATGGCGTTTTCCAGTTTTTTCTTTCCTTTTAATTCCTATTCTTTAACTGGAGGTTCACATTGGTGACTTTATGTCATGATAATGATACAGAATAATAATGTGAGATTTAAAAGATGATCTGACTCACCTTGTTTTAAATAAAAATATACAGTCCATCCTCAGAACAGAGGGACTTTGACACCTGTGTATTTTCATACATTGAAAACATGATATAATATAGGTCTAAAAGGCCATAGATTTCAATCAGGAGAGACTCCATTTAGAGTGAACAATACATTTTTATTTAAGTGCATGAGTCTGTGGCTATTAGACTCCATAGTATGTTTAAAGCGCCCATATTATGTTCATTTTAAGGTAGTTGTATTTTGGAATGATCTTAGAACGGTTGGTACACCCTGTCCATGGCGTCCCACTGTACAGAAAGCACTTCAGTTCTAACTTCTTGAGCGAGATGACGAACCTGGGATTTTCTTACAAAAATCCAAAATGATGATCACAGATGATCGCCATCAGGCGGCACTCGGTACAACGTGTCCATACAGGCTGATTTTGCACTCATGTTAGGGTCTAACTGCACAAAGCGAGGATCTGCGGGTAGCATTTTAATGGGTTAAACTGGAGCTCTGAGAGTGGGGGATTCACGGCCTCCAGCAAAACGAGGAATGGTTTCATTTCATGGGCCACTCTCAAGAGGTTAGCACAGTTACAATGTAGGTCTACCCTCCTATATTATTATTCTCATCACTTACTGTACCTGTCTTTATAGATGAGAATCCTTTAGACTAAATTTTGCCAGTTAGGTGGGGGGTGGGGGGTCACTGATTTAGGTTTCTGATTTTTCTTTTGTAAACACAGACACTTTAGCAACAAAAACAGAGAAATGGGCTTCAATTTTTTTCTTCAAATTTTCCCACAAGTTTTGTCATATTTTTACACGTATTGTACATATCACTGTCTGTTGGACTCAACCCAGCGTCTAACTTTATGAGACATGCTGGGGTGTATTTTGATCATACGTTTTGCTTACAGATGGCAAAATGAAGCGTTCATCCTATTGTTCCATCGTATTTGCGTTACTTTTTATCGTGTGTCAGATTTAATGCAATTCTTTTTTCACTTCAACCTGATCTTTCTTAAATGTTCTTTTTTTGGGACACTTTTCACGCAGTTTGTGTATCTGAATGGTGTAACAAGATCTCACTTAACCCAATTTTTTGGAATGCCATAGGCCAAGATGATTAACATGTAGGCCCTTGGTACAGTAGTTAGTGGTATGATACATTCTAACCTTTATTATATGTGCGAGGCATTTTGAGGCTTGATAATCTTCCCAGTAAAAAAGGACGACATGATTCTCCTTGTACGTAACATTTACACACATACACTGAAGAGACATATGTCCTGATTTCTTCTGGTGCATGTTTGCACCAGTGACGTGAAACAATAATTTATGAAGTTGTGATCTTAATAAAAACCCTTAATTATAATGTCTAATAGTAGGAGGAGGACTCGTTACAGCAGTCTTTAGAGTATTAGATTAGCCACAGAAAGACAGCAATAATGTAAACAAAAGCATAGATCCCGACGTACAGTGTGCGCACAACCTTAAATTGCTTCCTTACATAAACTAAAGCTGCACCAAAGGACTCATTACAATGTTTTTTTCTCCATTTTGTGAGGATTTAAGATGAACACTTTAATTAACTCATAATCGCCCACTAACAGACCCTCGAGCTGTACTGATATTTAAACAACACTGCAGTACTTTGAATGCATTGGTTTGAAGGTGATTTTCTGCAACATGGCCTGAATGAAATGGACTTGTTAAAATAAAACTGGTGTGTTGTGTACTTTGTATTAATGCCACGTTGAATTTATCCAAAGGGTGAAAACTAACTACGGTACTAACTGTATATTGTTCCGACTTGAACTGTTTGCCATCCTTTCAAGTTGTTACAATCAATATGCTGATAAAAAGTATTTTTTGAACTAATGTTTAATTTATTAGTCCTAATCAATGCACTGTTTTGAAAGAAAAAAACACAATTAAACATGTTAGACTAATCCCTGCTTCATGTTGTTACTTCATTTGGCGAGAAATGTACTACAGTGAATACTATATGACAAGCAGGAGACATCACACTCACTATATGTGTGTGTGTGTGTGTGTGT
>NW_022605577.1:629117-632057 GCF_008692095.1 Etheostoma spectabile | reverse complement strand
GTGTGTGTGTGTGTGTGTGTCTTTCGTGTCGGTCTAAGTAGGCTAACGTGTTAGAAACAGTCGCTAATTTAGCCACGTTAGCATCATTGTATCTGTGGAACTGGAGAATGTAACATTACGTCCAATATTCACTCTCCTTTTATCTCTGTTTTGGTCTCCACCAATGCGAAATGTTTACTGTTCACCGAGTAGTCGCTAACTTTGTCTTTCCGCTGTTGCTCGGCAACTAGCGTACTGTAAGCTGTACTTTCAGACCTCTAAATCACTGCTAACAACTCTGGTTTGCTCAGGGATTAAAATTGTGCAAAATGAGCACAATAAAACAAAATTCAATCTAATAATTGAAGTAATCATATTTAATCAGAGCTAAAACTGCAGTATTGCATAGTAATTATCTGGTTTTAATGACTTCAAACAACACTTTTCACAGTACATACAGTGAGTTGACACATTCTTTATATACATGTATAGATTAGTTGAGGTTTAAAATTGACACCTGAGCTGATGTCAGATAAAAAATCATTATTGAAAATTCCAGGTATTAAATAGCTTAAAGGTGTCCTGCAACATCTATTTCATGACTTAGTGGTAAAGTCCGAAGTTCTACCATGAACATGTTTTGTGGAAAGAAATGCCTTGGTTACGTTGTCTGATTTCAGATTTCAGCTGACAGTGGAGGTAGGAGTTCATTTCCACACGCAACACAAACACATACAGGATGGACCTAACATATTTCAAAAATTGCAGGGCACCTTTAAATGGAAACACCATCATGTACGTCTCCAGCCTGCTGCACCCAAGTGTCTCAGCAGAAGAGTAGCCATGTCATCTGTGAATGTGCCAGCAGTGTCACCGAGACGGCTGGAAGCTCCATGTCATGATATGGTGATTACATCGAACTATTGAGCTGGCCAAGAACAACCGTCAGATAAGCTGCTGGCTGCATTTAGCTAAAAGCACGCAGGCTAGATAGAGGGCTAATCGGATCAGCGTGCATAGGGAAGAACAAGTGCAGATGTTAAGTTAACAAGAAATGCATTTAATGCACTGCCTGACTCAGGTGGAACTGGCACCAGCCTGTGACCAAGATATATTTTTTCAAAATTCAGCGGTTAGGCATTGGACATTACACATGTGTAAAATTTGACTTTACTGTATGTACACACCGCTAAATGTTATAATTTCGAAGTCTTTTGTACCAGCTTTTCACAAAACACATCATTTTGTGAGACTCACACCGGAGAAGCTAAGTACATATTGGACATTGACATTGGTTTCTGTCACATTGTTTTTCTTTTATATGTGCTCTAGTGCAGGGGTCTTCAACGTTTTCCAGGCCAAGGACCCCCAAACTGATGGCGAGATGGAGCGGGGACCCCCTAATTATATATATTGTATAAAATTGTGTTATATCAAACTGGTCCTATAGTGCCATGTGTGCATTGATGACTAAAGACATCTTCTGCCTCCATTTATCTGTTTACTACAGTGTGTTGAATTCATGTTAATGTGTATTTAAGACATTTCAATTTGGAAAAAATTTCGGGGGGGGGGGGGGGAATATAAGAAAGTCTAATCAACCAAAACTTTCGCGACCCCCTCATTACCTCCGCGACTCCCCTAGGGGTCGCGGACCCCCTGTTGAAGACCCCTGCTCTAGTGCAATTATACAGAATTATGTGTTTAATTGACTTGGTAATCAATTGACAGGGGACGGTCGTTGATACTTGTGCAATGTAGGGTGGATTGTATGTTGCATGTGTGTGTAAAGTCTATGTGTTATGTTTATAGCAGCATTATGTAGTACTGATGCCCAAGACAAATTTTCCCTCAGGGGACAATAAAGTTGATCTTGATCTATAATTGATACATAATTCCCTCTCATGATCCCAACCTGTGTGAGACAGCATTGTGCCGCACAATGCAAATCAAAAATATGAAGTACTTCCATTTGTTGCTGACAGATCAGCGATGAGGAATCATTGTCAAATACGGGCAGTACCCATTTCAGTTGGAGTCTCACCAAATGCTGATTTGCCGTTGTGTTTTGCACCTCAAGGCCACCGTACTTTCGCCTCTTGCTCAGCATAAGAGCCAATCAACAGTGGTCTAAAAAAAACAGCTGTCTTTACATAGCAATGTTCAGATGAAAAACACCGTTTAAAATAGCGATTATTATATGTATTATCCAATGCAAAAGTGGATAGAATGAAGATGAAACAAAGCTAAAAGCCTCTCCTTCCCCCTTCCCTCCCTGTGTGCAGGATAAACAGCAGCTGGTGGGTAAGGGTGCCAGTTTTGTGTCACAGCTCATCACATGTACGGCTGGTGACTACTGTTGGCGTCCTGCCGGGGAAAACTGAGAATCTGCATAATGAGAAACCTAGCTTTAATATCTGTCTTTTAACTATTGGTTATGTTAATTAGAGAGCCAATTACAGGGGGGTACACATTGGACGGGATGCGATTCCATCACTCCGTCCACTTGATACAGACATTTAAAGCTGCACCAACCAATGCATTTATGTTACAATCAAGGATGTAATGAAGAATGAGAGGAGAATTATCATCTGATTGACAGACTTTACTGTATAGGTTCATTCTGCTCTTGTTAACTCATTAGTCATTAAAAATGATTTAACGAAAAAAGAAGAAAAATAACTTTTAACTGTTATAACTGTTTTTAGTGGAAAAAGCTCTGATGTACACAAGTTTCTCAGCACTAAATTGCAATCAGACATACTGTAGTTTGAAATATATTTCCCTCAGGAGACCAAAAAATGACATAAAAAGAATATTGTAAATAGTATATATTGGACTGAGGGACTCCAATGGAAACTATTTGCTCACACCTTAGCCATCAACCACAACTTTACAATGTGAAATGTTAATTTTGTGTTTACAGCTTTGTTCATCCCCCCCCCCCCCCCCCCCCCCCCC
>NW_022605577.1:627654-629107 GCF_008692095.1 Etheostoma spectabile | reverse complement strand
CCCCCACCCCCCCACAAGAGGCTCAAATAGCAATTATTGTTGCTTTAAATGTCCAGTGTGTAACATTTTTAGCTGTCTGTGTTGCTTGTTCATGAATATTTACCACCACCATCAATTTCAAGTATTCCTATTGGCTTGAAATTTTACATTTGCATTTGCATGAACTGGGGTATGGACGCATGGACATATTCATGCGCCATCTTGAAATACGTTAGCTGGGAAGGGACATGCAGGACGTATTGCTCCGCCTTTCCCATTTTCGCTGTCACATGATAAAACTCACAGGTGCTGCTAATGGGTATCGCAAGTTTGAAGATGGAAACACGGCAACAAGACAGTTTGTGGTACTCACCAAATCTTTAGATAGAATTTCACAATTAGTACAAATTAAAGAAATGGACCTGATCGCCAGAGGTAAAGCTGGATGAAGACGTGGATGACATCTTGGCTTTTTGAAGCTTGAAGGCTACCGTAATACTTGTAATAGTTGTAATTCTGCGTGGTGCAAAAGAGTTAAATGCGATATGTGATCTCAACGCTAGATGGGAAAAATCCCACACATTAGACCTTTAAGTGAACTTTTCACATAAAACATAAAGAAGTGTAAAATATACAAGAAATTATAATCATTGAATCCTCATTATGTCGAAATGAAACGCGAGCAGGTTGGTGATTTGATTACGTATGTCTCAAATTGATGCAGTTTTAGATTCTCTATTAATGAGAAAACAAAGCACATTACAAGATTTCAGTTTTTATTCTTAGCTTTTTGTGTTTGTTGTCGCTACATCAATCATGCATGAATATATTTGTATGTTGAAATACTAAAGTCAAGTGATTTTCACAGAAGTTCATTTGCATAGTTAAATACAGATGGTCCTCAAGCACAGGTGTGTGAAGTCAACAGGTAGAAATGACTGTCCTCTTCTGGCTAAACGACTTTCATAATGTTAAGGAAACAACAAAATGTATTTATGTATTTGAGAGAATTTCAAGCAGCCCCACAAAAGCAGTCATTAAGATCTGATAAATAATAAGCAAGCACCATAAGAGCACACATCTCCCGCTGACAAATAGTACAGAGTGTGATTATAAAACACTCATGTTTTTTTTCTTTTTAGTAATATAGTATTTTACATTAAAAGTTGTAAATCTTCACTAATGCTGCACCTTTCCAAATGTAGGACCAGCAGACTAGGGGGGCCCCCCTAGTCCTTGAGTAAAGAGAACAGTACACACATATACACACCTGGACTCACATGAGTACCTGGACACTTAAACACTTGACTGATAGTTTATGGTAAATGTCTTTTTCTGTCTTTTAATAGCCAAAGGTTTTTATTGTTATTATTGTTATCATTATTACTGTTATATTTGTTCTCTTTATACTGTCTTTTCTTTTTCTCGCTATACTGTTTTCTTCTTGCTAAAAACTGATGCTGGAAATTTCAAT
>NW_022605577.1:627442-627644 GCF_008692095.1 Etheostoma spectabile | reverse complement strand
CTTGCGGGAGTCATCCCAAAAGGATTAATAAAGAGAAGTTTAAATCTAAGTCTAATGCTTTCATTTCATATTCATATATTTTTTTTCGATTGCTAAACAACAGTGGGCACAACTGGAGCTACATGTGTAAAACTCCAACTCCAGTCTGCACTACCAACTGAGCTAAACTGTACACATCAGCTGCAAAACTTATTCCAAGCAA
>NW_022605577.1:627284-627432 GCF_008692095.1 Etheostoma spectabile | reverse complement strand
AACACACGTCTCAGAACAGACTCAGTGCAGACACACACTTGGAATAATCCTCACTGAGACACACACACACTGAGATAACACACACTGTCACTCAGAACACACTGAGAGTAAAAACACTAGCGTCACACACCAATACGGAAAATACTAA
>NW_022605577.1:627054-627274 GCF_008692095.1 Etheostoma spectabile | reverse complement strand
TCTCATCTTTACAGTTTGAACACTTTGAGTGACTTCACACTACTCAATGGTTTCTTTAAAGAAAAGATAGAGATTTCATAATATACCAATTTTCACAAAAGGTAAACAAGAAGGAATAAAAATCAGCGGTTTGCTTCAATATAGGATTTTGTCACTAGTAATTTATGTAATAGTAGTAATAGGAATAGTGTGACTGATCGTGTCTCTCTCAGCATCATGC
>NW_022605577.1:626832-627044 GCF_008692095.1 Etheostoma spectabile | reverse complement strand
CTTCATCACATTGGATGTCTTCATCACCTCTAAATACCAGTGAATGTGGTGTTTCTATTGCTGTCACCTCCAATACTTTCTGAAACACAGTAAGAACGCAGTTTTACTGTAGTAAAGATGTAGTGTTTTTCACTTTTTTTCATAGCTGTGTGTATAACCTCAGACATCTGACCTGGACATGTTGGTATCTTTGCTCTTTTACCTGTTTCTCT
>NW_022605577.1:625959-626822 GCF_008692095.1 Etheostoma spectabile | reverse complement strand
CTGTTTCATTCTTATTTGGTGTTTGTATTAAAAAATGAAGCCTTTCTGAGCTTTCTCTGGATAAGTACCGTATTTGTTCACTAACTAGTCTAAAACAAGACACCTGCTTAGGCTTTCAGCTGAAATTCCAATCAGCAGAGTTTGATAGACACCAGACTGAGATCTCTTCTGTCTGAGTGGGAGGTTAACGGGTGTGACAGCGGTGTGTTAGCATGTGAACAACGTGCTGTAAACCCACAGTGTTGTGTATGTTGCGGTCAGAGTCATGGGATAAGTGTGTAGAGATTTGAAAACTGTGAACTAGAGTTTGGTCCACATGAACTGCTGCAGTGCAGACTGGAGTTAGAGTATTACACGTGTGGCTCCAGTTGTGCCCACTGTCGCTCAGCAATCGAAAGACCTTACGTTACATTACATTGGAGGGAGAAAAACAATGATGCAGCGCATGTGCCATTGTGTCATTATATTGCTCAGGAATTTAATCATTGCTCTCTCATTGGGAAAAAGACGTTCAATCAACATGCTTTATGATGATGGCATGTAATAAAGAACTGCTCTCCCTCAACAAAATGAAATGAAATGAAAATACAAGTATTCGGGGTATTCCTTGTGCTCATTTATTGAGAAGCACAGATGTGTAAAGAGTGTTAACCCTTCTGTGCCATCTAGTGGCCGTCTGGACTCTACAGCTGCAACTGGAAATATACAGTATACACATATATATCTATAAGTATTACATATACACACCTACGGAAGAGGATTAGGGCCACTGGTAAAAAATGTATGTGAGTTCTGACTTTCTTCTCAGAATTCTGACTTTCTTCTCAAAATTCCGACTTTAATCTCAGAATTCTGAGAAAAAA
>NW_022605577.1:625567-625949 GCF_008692095.1 Etheostoma spectabile | reverse complement strand
TCTGAGAAAAAAGTCAGAATTCTGAGACTAAAGTCAGAACTCACATACATTTTTCACCAGTGGCCCTGATCCTCTCCCGTACACACCTCCAGGCTGTGTAAGGGCTATTTGACCAAGAAGGAGAGGGATGGAGTCACCAGACCTGAACCCAATCCAGGTGGTTTGGGGAGAGCTGGACCGCCGAGTGAAGGCCAAAGGGCCAACAAGTGCTGAGCATTCTGGGAACTCCTTCAAGACTGTTGGGAAACCACATGTGTTTATTCATAGTTTTGATGCCTTCAGTGATAATCTACAACGTAAAAAAATAATGGAAACGCATTCAACGAGAAGGTGTTTTCAAACTTTTGGCTTGTGTACTGTATATATATATATATATATATAT
>NW_022605577.1:622783-625557 GCF_008692095.1 Etheostoma spectabile | reverse complement strand
ATATATATATATATATATATACATATAGTGACATTAATTGCCCTCTGGGACAGATAATAAATTGATTGTTTGATTGATATACAGAACACCAGATCACCAGATCACCCACTGTACTGATTATTTTTACAACAACTCTTACTACCACCAATCATCATCATCATCATCATCATCATCATCATCATTGTTCATCACCATCACCTTATAGAAGTATTAAGGGCGGTATAAGCAGTGAATGTTGAAGATTTCCTACTCAGTGTTTTAGCCAATGCTGTACACCAGGGCTGGGTATTGTTCAACGATTTTCAATTTCGGTACCGACACAATACCTCGACTTCAATACTGGTTCCTGAACGATACTTTTTTTTTTTATACCAAATATGTAAAATCCATTTTTACAAAATAAATTACCATAATTTGGCACAAATCTTTTTATTCCACGTGAGTTTGTCTTTGTGTACCGTTGAGTTTGTCCTGCGTGTCTCTACGACGTGTAGCGTTAGACAGCCAATCACAAACTCATCACATCATCACATTGTTAGATCTCGGTAGAAGCATGCTGCATGCTTATTGGCTCACTGACAGGATCCAATACTTAGGTATCGAAATCTGGAATTTAATGACGAGGCATTTTTTGAAACTCAATGCTATAGATGCAATTCGGTTGGTGCTTTAAAAAATATTGAATTCGGTTCCCAGCCCTAGTCCTGAGTCCTTTTGTTTATTCAGTACCTGTTCAGTTATACAACGGGCCAAAAAAATCTAAACAGCTTTATAGTCCCAAAAGTTAGGTATTGTACAGGCAACAATATTCACGCCCATGCCTTTTTTGTTGGCCTTTGGTCTTTTGATTGATAGCATAGCTTGAAGACATGAAATGGGAGAGAGATGGTAGATGACATGCAAGGACTCAGTCTACATGGGGCTCTACTGAGCTAGAGGTCACCCTAAAGTTGTCACACGTACAGTAAGTATGTTAAGTCGTTCATCTAAATGCAACCCAATACCGGATAAATGGATGAAAATGGATGGATGGATGTATAGATCTAAATGCATTGAAAACTGGAAATTGTCACAGTCCTGTTCATACTGATAGATTAAATCAAATTCAACGCCATTTTTGCTTGTGTTGCATTCTAGATCAGGAAGAGAGGGAGATGGGGAGAGTCTTCAAGAATGTAATCTGTAACAACTGCCACATTTTCACTTTGGGGCCTCTGAAAGATGTGCTGCTTCACAATGTGTCTGGTTCCCATCGTTTAACACTGAGCGGTTTTGCACCATGGGACAGCGAGCTGTTAAAACCAGGTGTGAGAGCCCACGGTACAGCTCTCTGCTGTTTGTTTACAATTAAATTTAGCCGCGGATGAAAAGCGAATTATTGTCAAAAATCTGGAAGAGTGAAGATGTCAGACGGATGGGGTTTCCTTGGTAATCTGATGGAACAAAAGCAACAGCGAGTGTCGAATACTTCTGCAACATGTTGACCAGGTCAGAAAAAAAGTGACCGTTTAATTTGTGATTCATCTATTGATTTATATAGGATACAAGAAGAGGCAGAAATGAACAGATTAGCATTTTGCAACAGTGAGATCATCTGGCAGCCGATACCGTGAACTCTGAGTGAACTTGTGTTTCGTTCCATCTGTAGTGCTCCGGGCTCAGGGTGGAGGTGTTTCTGCGCTGCACCTGTCAATCAAACAGGCAAGTGTGTTCAGGCTTTTAATTCCTGCTGACGAGTCGGATGTTTCTGTATGTGGTAGTGGTCCGTTGATGCTAAAGACCCAGTCCCTTTTTATTTACTCATCAATACACCCAGTGGTGTAGTCTAATGTATTGTAGTGGGTGCTGGCCTATGTCTATGGGCCAGAATCTGCCTTTATGGGAGGGGGGCATATCACAGTGGGGCATCTGGCTGTTCTCTCCCATGGTATTTTGAGCATTAAAGACTTAATTTCTTGCATTTACATATCTTTCCTTCATCAATTTACAGTGTAAATATCTTTATTTGGCCTATGCAAAGCAAAAAAACACAGATGACAATTCAAAATGTATTAAAAATATAATGGAAAGTATGTTGTTGTGTGTCATTGCACATTTTTAAGTGGGAATCCTGGAGCTTTCTTAGTGGGTATGTACACCACTACACCACTGGATACACCCCACCACAGACATGTAGGACACAGGGACATTTATCATCTATATTTATTCAGAGTGAAGTGTTTGTTCAACTGTCAGGTGTACTTTCTGACATAGCAATGAAAGAGGATGCCTGTTTGTTCGGGTGGATTTCAAAATGATTTCTTTTCACACTTTTTTCTGTCTTGTGGATCTTCTAACAGGCGTACAGGCACAGTTGTGCTGGTAACTGTAGGATGTTTCCTTTATAGAGAGTGCTCCGTGCTGATGCATGTGCCTAGATCAAGGCTGTTTTAGACTAAGGACCCCTTGGCTGACAAAGAGACAGAGCAGGGACCCCCTGCTAATATAGAATAAAATTGAGTTTCATGTAAAACTGGGCTTATAATAACACGTATGAACGGAAGAGGATTAGGGCCACTGGTGAAAAACGTATGTGAGTTCTGACTTTATTCTCAGACTTCTGACTTTATTCTCAGAATTCTGACTTTATTCTCAGAATTCTGACTTTTTTCAATTCTGAGATTAAAGTAAAAATTGTGACTTTATTCTCAGAATTCTGACTTTGTTCTCAGATTAAAGTCAGAATTCTGAGAAAAAGTCAGAATTTTGACTTTAATCTCAGAATTCTGACTTTT
>NW_022605577.1:621619-622773 GCF_008692095.1 Etheostoma spectabile | reverse complement strand
TCAGAATTCTGAGATTAAAGTCAGAATTCTGAGAATAAAGTCAAAACTCACATACATTTTTCACCAGTGGCCCTAATCCTCTTCCGTACGTATGAAGGCCTTTACGCATGGCTTTTTATGGTGCGTGCAATAAATGTGGCCCAATGAATCTTTAAACTACACTGTGTCTGTGGATGGCTTTCTAAGTGGCTGGCTTACCTATAGGCCAGCAAGCCCATCATCAACGTTGAATCATTTCTTTTTTTCACAAATGCTTGATTGACTGATTTCTCTTTGCCAATAATAATAATAATAATAATGTATACTTTATTAATCCCACAAAGGAAAATTACAATGCTTTCTCTCTGTTATTATTACACACACTACACACAGACCTGGATTACACATGCATGCACTAAATGGAGCGAGGTCAGAGTGGAGAGTTATGTCTTGGATTCATAATAATACACATTTTCAGACATTTCAATTTTTTTTTTTTTTAAACTCAAAAATCATATACAATAATTTAGTGCCACCCCCTGGAATAACTCTCAGGACCCTCTGTTGAGTCCGATTCAGGTACCGCCTACGTTCAGGCTGCCGGCCAGCCCAGGTGGGCTTATTTTTATTGTAAACATGATTATTTATTACTAAAAATCTGTTTAAATTGGAATGTGAATATAACTTTCATATTGCAATTCTGATCTTGATACTCGATCAGCGTTTTCCAAAAGCATTAGCTCACGTCAGTATGCTCGGATTACAACGTGAACACAAAGGTGGTATTGTTGCAGCTATCAAAAATCTGGTTCTGTGTTCGTGTGGCCACTGACTAATATATTACAGACTTCAGAAATTGCCAATCTATCTTTAATTGGCTGCATGCCTTTTTAGTTATTGCAGTGCAGGTGCAAGTTCTTCAACATGATAAATGTATTGGTTCATTGTAATACATTTAATTGAATAGAATAAAATAGAATGCCTTTATTGTCATTATACACAAGTACACAGTGCCTGTGCAATGAGATAGAAGCAATCCCTTTACAGTGTTCACAAAAAAAACATAAGAAATATAAGATAACAATCTAAAAATTTCAAAAATATCAAGTCAAAAAATATGAAGTGTAGGTAGTGCAGAGAAAAAAGAGAGGGGGGGGGGGTGATTTCGGAGAGCA
>NW_022605577.1:621184-621609 GCF_008692095.1 Etheostoma spectabile | reverse complement strand
CATACATAAAATAGCTTTGAATACACATTGTGTGAAAGTAGATAAGTATTAACAAATAAGTGAGGAAATGAAGTGGTACAGTACAAAATAATACTAGTACTTAGTACGTGTTACCTCATCTGCACACTTTACAGTAATGTAGCAGAGCCATTGTTGGCGCAATTGGCACACCTGTGATCCTGTCCAAATGCATTCGTTGACTAGGTTAACATTTTTTAGGAGCAGATACAGTAACATTACCCAGAAAACATGAATATTCGTTTATCGTGTTGAATTGATGTCGCCTTAGATGAAGCACAGTCCTGTAAGTCAACTGAGCCTTTAGTATGAAGAACAAGACATAAGGATGAACATGGGGGTTAATGTCAGTGTGTGTGTGTGTGTGTGTGTGTGTGTGTGTGTGTGTGTGATTGCTGGGGGGGGGG
>NW_022605577.1:608799-621174 GCF_008692095.1 Etheostoma spectabile | reverse complement strand
GGACCTATCACTTTAAGAGCTCCTCGATGGGCTCCTCATCTTTTTCTCTCTCACAACATCTTTCTTCTGCCATGCATGGCTTGTTGCCGAGGTAACAGGCCCGAGACTGGTTTAGCGTTTCCAGCACTGCCTGGTGAATCAACTCATGCTGACATGCAACTGACAACAACGCGCTGCATGATTGGCTCAGACATTTTCTCCCCAAAATGTCAGCGGAGTCAACAACCACCTGGCGCTATACTCTCATATCAGGACCCTAACAAAAGCCCCGTACATGATGTTATGTCAGCGGCTCGGAGGGACGACAAATAGAGCAAACTGAGCTCTGTGTGACGACAACACTGCTTTGAGTTGTAAAGAAGAAAATCAAACCTTTTTTCCACAGCTATTTCCAAATCTATGAGGAGTGAGTTACTGTGTTTCTCCAGCAGAGGACACTGTGTGTGTCTGCATGTCGGTGTGTGTGTGTGTGTGTGTGTGTGTTTATATGTGTGTGTGTCTATTTGTGTGTTTGCAGGGATAATTGTGCATGCATGTGAGTCATATCCCCACACACATGGCTGTGAAGCATTTCCTTCTATAACTAGAAAACATTTATATTCGGACAGCTACTGTTGACTGTAGTTAGT
Organism: Etheostoma spectabile; assembly: GCF_008692095.1. NCBI lineage: Eukaryota > Metazoa > Chordata > Actinopteri > Perciformes > Percidae > Etheostoma > Etheostoma spectabile. Next base: position 620,545 of record NW_022605577.1, on the reverse strand, counting down.
TACATTTATTTTCTAGTTATTCTAATAGGAGAATAATTCATTTGGCTCGTTAAAATGCACAACAGCAGCCCACTTTTCTGTCACCTGTTTTTTTTTATCGACCAAATCCTTATTGGGCTGCCGCACCGCTGAATAAAAGAACATCAGTCAATTCCTGCCTGTCTGAATCTGTGCGGCTCCCTTGCATTCTCGCTGCTTAAGGGTAATCCGTCTGTTGGAAACCAATGGATGTAAAAAAAAAAAAAAATAAAAATAAAATGGTTACCGGTCTGGTAACAACAGAAGGACAGATTGAAATTACTCAGCCTTCCATTAATCATACAAATGATGGAATAGTTTTGCATATTTGATTTGCACTATTCCCATATAGTATGTGGCTTTAATCAAAGTGACATAAATCACAGTATTGTGAGTTTTAACATACCATGTCGATGCAGATGGATTTTAACATAATTTTCAGCAACGTTGCTGATTCTAAAACACATAAAAGGGTTTGAACAAAAGATATTTACAGCTACCTTTCAACCTGGAATCATTTGCTTACCTTATTCTAAATGGACCTGATCAATATGCATTGTCAATCCTTGTGCCCGACTGGGACACACTCAGGCCTGACAGTAGGTATGATGCAACATCTTGCAATAAGCAGTGTGCTGTAAGAGGGAGCAACACATCCATCCATCCATCCATCTTTGTCCCCTTATCCGGTGTCGGGTCGCGGGGGCAGCAGCTCCAGCAGGGGACCCCAGGACTTCCCTTTCCCGAGCCACGTTAACCAGCTCCGACTGGGGGATCCCGAGGCGTTCCCTCACAGCACAGTTCAATAGATTTCAGTAAAGGTGGAGCTTTTGTTTGGTTTGTCCTAGATGCCCTTGCTTTGCCCCAGCCGGCTGTTTCCTGCCTGTTGCGGTGGACTTGAGGACGGGCCCTAGGGTCACTTTAATTGCAATGACCTGCGTCATCAATCACTTGTCGCAGCTATGGATTAAAAGAGCATAGATCAATGGGACAGCCATCTAGTCTGAAGTGTAGCAAAGGAAAGCAGCGACTGCTTGATAGGGTACAGCGGTGTGTGTGCATGTGCGTGTGTGTGTGTGTGTGTGTGTGTGTGTGTGTGTCTATTTATGTGCTCGCATGGATAATTGTGCATGCATGAGTCATATCCCCACACAGGGCTGTGAAGCATTTCATTCTGTGACAAGTGTTTGTGTGTGTGTGTGTGTGTGTGCGTGTGTGTGTGTGTGTGTGTGTGTGTGTGTGTGTGTGTGTGTGTATGTGTGCGTTTGTCCTTTTTTTTCCAATCTGTCTGAGCATCTGGCACAGTTACCTGATGTGCAGCGCAAACATTTTTTATATATATATATTTAACACAGCTGCAGATTTACACACTCCAATGATTCATGTCTGTATAAAACTATTAGGAGGCTCTGGGGCAAAAATTGTTAATTATAAATGCAAAAATGTTACTCAGTTACCTAAGTAATGGGTCCCTGGGAGTCCCTCACACATTTTGCACAGCTGGTAATCCGGTAATGAAATGAGTCAGCGTCACTTTCATTTTCTTAATTTCAAAGATATACTGATGTTGCTAAAACAAACAAAACCCTTCAATAATTAAGATGCAAGTCTTCTGTTATATTTAGCGCTTAATTGCCGCAGACTGTCTTATGTAATAAATGAATTATAAAGACTGTAGCCTAACTATCACATTTGTACGGCTGCCCACTGAAAGTGAAATATTTAAATCCTCAGTTGGTGACCTTTCTCGACTGAGATCCTTCACGTCTAGCAGTTCTTGTTTTTCTGCTCAGTTTGCAGCTACTTCTCCTCATTACTTTCACACGGCTCTCTGGGGTAAAATCACTCCGTGCCGACGTGGTCCTGTCTGCTCGGTTAAGATGTCAGCGACAGTTCCAGGACCCCTGTTGGGTCCGATGGAGGCAGTTGCCCGGAGGAAGAGAGGATTTGCCCTGTCAGGCTCCGGGATCATGTTATCTTCTGCCTCCTGCTTAGAAGTGATTAGATTACAGCTCACAGTTAACTTAACATGATCTAGTCTCTTAACTCGGAGGGCTAACCTGGCTTGTTTACTCTACTACTTTACTAACGTCTTGTCACCCTGAATGTCCCGTTGAACCTTGTTAAAAACGTGACACTTCTAGAAAGTGTTGCTTCAAAATCTACAATGGAAAAAATTAACAAATAGTCACATGTTTTCGTATTTTACAGCCAGATCTGATTCAACTGACCTTCAAATTTCTATGCCTTTTTTGTCTTTCTTCACTGGTTTGCTGTGTATTGTGTAATTTAATTGAAAATACAAATAAATACACTCATTATTCCAGGGACACTGTGTGCAACCAATATCTTGGTGTTGCTTTCAGAAGTATTGCTAAACACGGAAAAGAGTAGTTACATATTAGATAGACTACATTTCTCCGATGAAAGTGGAGTGGTCAGCGGGGGGGGGGGGGGGGGGGCAGTAGCTCAATCTGTAGGAAGTTGGGCTGGGAACCGGAGGGTCGGGTTGCTGGTTCAAGGCCCCATAAGGGCCAAAGTACAGTGTGTGTGGATTGGTAGCTGGAGAGCACCCCCAACCACTCAGGGCACAGGTCCAGCACTGGCAGCCCCCCCCCACTCTGACATCTCTCCATTTGTGCATGAATAGGTCCTATGCATGCGTGTGTATTTCAGGCCTGTGTGTAGTGATTACTAACAAAACAGAGTAAAAATTGTCAATAAATAGTCAAAATTAAAATTAAATTAAAGACATGCCCATCTGTCTACAGCATGTGGTGCTGAAAGGACAGCTCCCAAAGCTCTAACATTAGAGGACGTGGCATAATTGCAACACGTTCTTACTCCCATCTTATGGAGACTATTGTGAATTATGATGACGGTTTTTATTTTAATTAATTTTATTTTATTTGTCTGATTTGAAGCAATCAAGGACATGAGACTGCAAGCTGTGAACACTGCAACTACAATACACAGTCCTAGCAACAGCAAATTGTCAAGAAGGTTGTTCCTTTATCTCTATCCTACACACAGACACACACACAGACACACACACACACACACACAGCACACACACACACACACACACCACACACACACACACACACACACACAACACAACACACACACACACACAGCAACAAAGAAAAACACCTTTTATCATATCCAATGTTACTGATATTTTGATTTTGTGATACCGTACATTAGATTAATATGGTCTTATATTTTAAACATTGGTACAGCAGTATCCAGAGTAATCACATAACAAGTTATTAGTTACAAAAATAGAATAAAAAACCTAGTGGCCTAATACGTATCTGAAGTCTCTTTATATAGACCTTGTGGGTCCCTAATACTGTACTGAAGTCTCTTTAATAGACACTTAGTGGTCCCTAATACTGTATCTGAAGTCTCTTTATATAGACCTTAGTGGCCTAATACTGTATTGAAGTCTCTTTTATATAGACCTTAGTGGTCCCTTACTGTATCTGAAGTCTCTTTTATATAGAACTTAGTGGTCCCTAATACTGTATCTGAAGTCTCTTTATATAGACCTTAGTGGCCATAATACTGTATCTGAAGTCTTTTTATAGACTAGTGGCCCCTAATACTGTATCTGAAGTCTCTTTTATATAGACTTAGTGGTCCCCTAATATGTATCTGGAAGTTCTTTTATATAGACCTTAGTGGCCCTAATACTGTATCTGAAGCTCTTTTATATAGACCTTAGTGGCCCTAATACTGTATCTGAAGTCTCTTTTATATAGACCTTAGTGGTCCCTAATACTGTATCTGAAGTCTCTTTATATAGACCTTAGTGGTCCCCTAATACTGTATCTGAAGTCTCTTTTATAAGACCTTAGTGGTCCCCTAATACTGTATCTGAAGTCTCTGAAGCCCCTTATGACCTCATAAGGAGCAAGAATCCAGATCGGCCCAGCTGGGCTTTAATTTTCTCAAAGGCAGAGCAGGATACCCAGGACTCGGTTTACACCTATCTCCATTTCTAGCCACTGGGGGACCATAGGCAGGCTGGGGGGACGCATACTAATATTAATGTTAAAAAACTTCATAAAGTGAAATTTTCATGCCATGGGACCTACTTATGCATCTAACACTGCATAGTGTCTGTATATATATATACGGTGTGTATCTCTCTCTCTCTCTCTCTCTCTCTCTCTCTATATATGTATATATATAATATATATATATGGCTTCAGGAAGGAGGCTCAGTTGATACCAAACTATCTCTAGGACCCAGTACTTCTCCTCCTCAGTCTTTGTAGTTTTTGTGTGGAGCCTGAGACGCCTCTTGCTTATCACGATTCACATCGAGCTTCTTTTTTTTTTTACCAGCTGAGGGGGGTGCCGAACAGGGCAATTTGAAGCCAGGATCATCTCTCCCACAACTGCTGCTTTTTTAAAGTTTTATTATTGTTTTTTTTTTTTTTTTTTTGCGTTTAGCCTATTTCAATTCTTTCCACATCACTGTATTTTTGTTTTGTTTTGTTGGAACACTATGACAGCCAATGCATGTCGGGTGCATACCTGCTGCTGGCTGGGAATATGATTTCGAAATGCTCGCATCTTTGTTCTCATGACACACATGCACTCATTCAGTCTCATCAAAACAGGAGAGAGCGCTGATTTGTCTTTAACTTTCTTGCATCTTCGACGAATTCCAGCTGCAGCAGGTACTTTTTGCTCTTGAGGTGAGTCTTTTTTTTATACATATCCAACCCCCCTCTAAGACACAAAGGAAACGCTTATTATTATTATTTGTAAGAGATGCTTGAAAGCGTGGGAGAGGAACACATTTTCTCATATATTGGCCTATTGGTGATTTTCTAGCCTACGTTTAATTATATTGTAATCGTCTAATTTGTTAATACAGCTTCAGATCGGGGTACTGGCTTGATTTCATATTTTAATAATACATAATGTCAGTGAGTGGAGGCGTGGGACGTGTCAGTGAATACTAATTGCTGTCAGTTGCGGTCTCTAGCTGCTTCTTCTGGGGGGGGGTTTCGCGTGTCGAAGCCAATCCCTAGAAATAATTATGGGTAAAATGACTGTGACTATGGTAAAATGACTATGGTCAGATATAAATCTACTATAATGTCACGCCGGTTCATTTGAGCCTCCATTCGTTCCAGCGGCTGTCCTGCTGTGTGTAGGTGTCGAGGCAGCCATGTGGAGCAGAGAGAGCGCGCCTCTACTTCCCATCTGCCTGCTGGCACTCACAGCTCTGTGGAAAACCAGGTGAGTCTGTAGAATGGGAGATCATAATGGATGAGCTGTAATGTAGGCAAAAGGATCACTCCCTGTGTGTCTCGGGGGGACAGACTGGAGATCTCCACCTATCAATCAGTGGGCACTCAATACGCACGAGGCGAGGCAATTTACCTCCTTCAGTAGGCTATCCTGACCATAAAATGCATGCATGTGGGTAATTATTTAGTCATAATTCACCCTGCACGTGTAGCCTATACAATTTCTCATATAGGCCTATAAACAATCCATACTTTCCAAGGTTATTTGGTGTTACAAATGAGCCTATAATTGCTGTTTTAACAGCTTTTCTCATTGCATAGGCCTAATATCTACAGCCAATATCAACCTTGAAATGTGATTTTGTGGACAAGTGTTTTTTTTCCTCCAAGGAAATTAAAAGATAGATATCTGGGGCCTTATTCCTACTAAATTGATATGTATGGAAATGTGTCTAACCTGCTTTGTGCCTTCAATTTTACTGTGGCTGCAGCAACCCACTGTTTTATCCGAGGACATCTCACATTATAACATCAGGTGTAAAGGGGACAGTTTAGGTCATTTGAGTGTTCACACTAGAGCACAGTTGACAAAAGAAAGAAACGGTCAATGAGCATTGAGAGGTAATTTAAAATAGGCCACTGAATCCAATATCCACTCCGTCCCCCCTACCAATGTATAGGTTATACTGTAAATTCTGAACACGTCTGGGTGCCAAATTGTCCATGAAGGCCTGAAGTGCTTGGCTGTAGGCCGGTTTCACAGCAGACATTTGGACTTGTCACAGTATTAAAAGCACAGGCGCAAATAATAGGCTATATTTAATCGTCAGAATTCTGCTTAGCTGCTTCGGTTTTAGGGTCTTGGTGTTATTGAGCTAAATGCTGGCTCACTTTCACAAACTGGAACACCAGAATATAAAGCAGAGACATCGTTAATGTTATTATTAATACCTGTCTTTTCCAACTTTTCAAAAGTCAAAAGAATGGGAAGAACAATAACCTCATATCCATATACAGTAGGCTAACGTCTGTTAAAAATTCAGCTAATTCAAAAACAACTATAGGCTACATATTATTTTTTTAACTGCCGTGCAGAGCTAGCGTTAGCTACATCCGCGTGGCAGCCATTTTGCCACTGGTGTAATGAAACTTGTGTAAGCTAGTAATTCTGTCAGAAATTCCAGATATTTCCAACTTTACAACAAGGAGGCTGGAGGTCTGTACAACATGCCATGAGCACAGCAAAATTAACTGAAATGCATATGAGTACAGTTTTTGTATGTGCTGATATAACGTTTGTTAGTAAAATGTCTTCAGAAAATCATAGCAACGCAAGCTGCTTTTTGGTGGCTAACGTTAGCTAGCTAACTACCCTGTCTTAACAGCTCCTTCCCAGCCTTGAAAAGTAGGCTGAGACAGCTAACGTTACGTTAGCATGCTATAGCTAATACAGAACAAAACCTGTTAGCATAACAGATGTGAATGAACGGTTGAGGGATAACTAAATGTGAAGGTTGACGTTATCATTTCCTCCACCTAGCTAAGGATTCCTACACATGCTAATGCAGGTTTCGTGATTATAAGCTTACAGAGCCTAAAAATAGCTATGTTGGCTGTTTTGATATGGGTGTGATTTACACTGTGGCAAAGTATTGTTGCTAAATCAAGGAACATACTGTATTTGAAATTAAGAAATAAAAATATGCCTAGTCTATTAATGGGTTAAACATTAAAAAATAAGATAAATTAATCTAAAATCTTCTCTGATGATAATTAGAATCCAAACAGAAAATTCCCAGATGTGTAAAATTATTAATATTATATAACTAGACATTCCATGCTTAATGTGAAATATGGCCAGATTTTGCACCAGAGGTGTCGGCAGTGGTGAATATGTCGAGCTTTAAAGTAGGACCTTATCTGAATTTATTTACCATGAATCTGTCTGATTACATTTGCATATTCAGTTGTGTTTTGGCTCCAAGATCAGATGGCTCACAAATGTTCCTCCTTGAACTGGGTCATGCATGTGGATGAGGAACAACGTGTATGTGTGTATCTGTGAGGGCATGTATGAAGTCTCTGCCAGATTGTCATGACCCTTTTTTTTCACCACATACAGTATATCAGGCCTCAGAAACAGAGTTATCAATCTAAATACATTTAGAATGTAATCAAACAAATAATTCCTGCTTGTGAAGTGTCCCTCAGCTGGTCATGTTGTTATTGTGTGTCCAACCGCTAGGTCAGTGAATGCTGATGCCACATCTGATGCCTTTAAAACAAACATCACCCTGTTCACACGGATCCTCGACAGCTTGCTGGATGGATATGACAACCGTCTACGGCCAGGTCTCGGAGGTAATAACTATTTTTGGAAGTACAGATTGGTATCATTTGACATCTGTACTTTTAAGATGATACTATCTAGCTCACGTTTTTTGACTGTTTTGAACTCCCATTCATTATGAAACAGCATGTGCCTTTTTTTGGTGGCTTATTTGATGTGTAAACACTTTATTTAACATCTGATTTGTAGTGCTGATAACCTTTGGCAACAATCCCCTCAAGAATAAACTGACAAACACACTCTGAGTACAAAACATTCAGGTTACATAACACTCACTCCATTTCCTGGAAAGTCACGGCAGCCAAAACTGGCCACATTTAACCCTGCGCAAAGCTATATTCTCGCTTGACTTTTTCCAGGAAAGATAAGTTTGTCTGTTGACTCTGTCAGATATTAGAGGTCAGTGTTAGTTTGAAAATCTGAGTGGATCTGGATCTATCTTACACCCATCAACCCATTCCTTGATTATATTTGAAAAGGAGCTTAAGAGTTTAAGTAAAATGTAGCATTGAAAAGCGATTGATTTTGTTATGCATGGCCAGACCCAGAAATTGCAATATATATAGTTATGTACAGTATATGTGGGACCCTTAGATGTGTGCACTTTTTGTCATTAGCTATTGGTACAATGGTTAGTGTTGTTTCAATGCTAAGCCACCAATTCTGCAAAGCCACCCCTACCACTACACTCTAAATAGACAGAGAATGTCATGGAAATCTCCAGATTTTTCCCTTTTAAATTCCAAAAGCATTTTGTAGTACATTTTGTGTTCTACTTTGAATGAAAATTGCCATTAAAACATGAACCAGACGCTCTTTAACCACGTGTGGTTATTTGTAAATATATATTATATTACATATAGATTAGATTAGATTAGATTCAACTTTATTGTCATTACACATGTACAGGTACAAGGCAACGAAATGCAGTTTGGGTCTAACCAGAAGTGCAATAGCATAAGTGCAGGATATACAATGGTTCCGTAAGTGCAAGACATGGATATGTAATGAATAAATATGAAAAGAATACTATTATAAACAGAGTTTTACAGATGGGTTTGTCCTAGAATACAAAATATAGATAACAGGTATTGTGAGCAAGATTTACAGCTAGGAATTTGGTGGATATTACTATAATTGCAAATATTTTACAGATATGTGCAAACAGCATAATATACTAATGAAATAAGGTAAAGTTTGGGCAGAAACTATCCGAATTAAAGTGCGGTGGAAAGTAATTGCATATTACAGTTAAAGTACGGTAGTGCGGATGTAAATGTAAACAATTGGTACTGTATATAAATAAACAGTCAGCAGTGCAAATGAAATGTAGGTAGTGCAAAAAGGTAAGTAGGCCTATATGCAAACATATATACATTACATATATTTATTATATTTAAATAATTGAATAATATATTTATTATTTGTGCATTGCTGTAATATAAAGCATAAAATATATTTTTACATTCTGCTCAAATTTAGCCATTGAAATGGGATTTTCCTGAGCTTTTGTGAGGTTTGATACATTTTGAGCTACATAAACATGACAGGCTTCAATATTTGCCTCTCTCTGCAGAGAGTGCATTTTGTGGCTCGTTGAGAATCACTTTCATTTTCTCTTGTGGCCTCTGTGCCTCTCCATCCTCACCTCCATCCTCCATGTTTGGCATCTCATTTCCAGCTGGCCTCTCACCCCAAAGCTGAGCTCCTCTCTCAGGATTTGGTTCCATTTGAAATTCAAATTCCTGGGGCCATCAGCCCAGCCCAGGAGCTGCCATATGGGGAACAGACTTCCTTTAGCTTGTCAGAGCTCAGCTTTTACAACTGGACCCACAGCAATGGTGCTGCTAGCTTATTTACTGTGTAGGAAAAGCATAAACATTTGGCCTATTACAACACAGTAGCTCAATGTATTACTTTAATGAACATAATGAATTTCATGGCCTGTTTCCATCAAATATGCTGTATGCACCAATATGTATACTTAGCGCATCCCTAGAAAATACAAACAGAGGATGTTTCTGGACGTTTGTGATTTGACCCTGGTACTTTTGACAAGCTTTATAGAAGTCCTATTATAGATTCTCCTCCAACAGACATCTCTGGAGAAATGATCCTGTTAAAGGCAGACACGGGGGAGCTCAATGAGTAAAACAAAAATAAAGAAATCAAATTAGACGCTTTTATCCGAGGTGTCTTACGGTACCATGATCTCATACATTTCTATCAGATTTGGCCCCCCGGCGGGAGCCAAACTGCCACACTTAAGATGTAGTACCAGACTGTACTCATTAATGTACACAGGGACTACATCGTGGAGCAGAATGCAGTCTAAGAACAGAAACATGACATCAGATGGAGTTTTCCACATTGTAGACACATTAGATCTTTATGTCTCATCTGTGGGGAAAAACATGGTAACGCTTCACTGTGCCACGTTTTATAATGGCTGAAAAAGCGCCTTAGCTCAGGTGCATGAGTGTGTTCACTCAGACATGCATTATATTCTGGGATACAGGGAGTCCTTTTGACAGTGTGCCACCCAAAAAAGGGCCTGAGTTCCAATGTATCTAATATAAATACAGTATATACATCCAATATTCAGTATTTTGTTTACAGCATTATTGCACCTTACTTTCATAGAGAACAGATTACAAACATGTGGTCATCTGACTTAGGAGTCTTATTGTCCTTTATGTCCTCATTTTGCTCTTCCACATGATAATTCAAAGACATTTTGAAATTCCCTGCATAGAAAATCGCAATTAAAGACAGCTATGGGGCATGGACAAAATAACAGGAACACCGGTGTAAAGTTAATAAATCTACTTTAACAAGACGACACACTACAGCCTAAAAAAGCAACCTGTCAGCCACCGTTTCAGCCAAAATCAAATCAGTTGCAGTCTGTTACCATTAGATTGTACACAAAATGGTAGGTTCCTATATCAAGGTGGAACAATGAGTTAGTGTTTAGATGTTTTTCCTAAGGTATGCGACATTTAAACCTATCCCGGTGTCTGTCTGTCTGTTTTCGCGGTGAACAAGAGGTGTGTGAGTAAAATTTTACCGCTCCCACTGATAATCAAATGATAAAGATTGCAAAAATTTATCTAGGGCAGAGGTTTCCAAGATGAAGCCACATGTCCCCTTAGGGCTACTAGTAGGTTTCAGGGGAGAGAAAAAACAACTGTAATCATTTCAGGCTGCACATTTCTCTTGAATTTATTTATAGCAAATACAATACAACCACAGCCATTTGATGGCTAAACAGGCCATTACTGTCAGAAGCAAAATATGCTATTAGCTCCAATACAAAGCCTATAATGTCTGTGGACTAACTGGTTTAATCCAGCATTTCTTTTTTTATATTTGTAATTTGTTTTGAAGCAATACCAAATGAAGCAATTGGTTTCTGTCACTTTAGCTGAAATCCAACCAGGTTGCAGAGAGGGAATCTAGAAGGCACAGTTGCCCCCACATCATCATGGTGTGACTGCTAGGCAGCTCACTTCTGTTCATATTCACACTTCTGCGGCTAATTTGTTCTTCATCAAAGACACGTAATCCATGTCTGGAAACATAATTAAGAAGGCAGTTTTGTTTGGGAACGTCGTTAGTTTGCTAACACTTGCTATTCGTGTTAAAAAACTAACAAGTAATTAAGAATGCCGTTTTGGGGCACCTGGATAGCTCAGTTGGTAGAGCGGGCACCCATATAAAGAGGTCTACACCTCGACTCAGCGGGCCTGGGTTCAACTCTGACCTGCAGCCCTTTACTGCATGTCATTCCCCCCTCTCCCCCCTCTCATTTTTTCAGGTGTCCTGTCAATATAACGGTCTAAAAATGCCCCCAACACATCTTTTAAAATAAATGCAGTTTTGTTAAACGGAACGTTGTAAGTTTTCTAACACTCAAAATGTAATTAAGAATACAGTGTTGTTGAATTGTAGTGTTTTCTTGTTAATTTGCTAACACTTAATGTATCTGTTACAATCTGCTGCAGCTCATTAATGGAGCTGTATACCACACTGCTTTATTTGGTGTAATACAAAGTAATTTCCCATTTTACTTTGGATCAATAAATATCTATCTATCTATCTA
>NW_022605577.1:602393-608789 GCF_008692095.1 Etheostoma spectabile | reverse complement strand
TATCTATCTATCTATCTATCTATCTAATATATACATGTATATGTCTGTATATACATGTGTATATACAGTATACATGTGTACATACTGTATATGTATACACGTGTGTGTATGTATATATATAAAATATATGTACATATATATGTGTGTGTATACAGTGTATGTATGGATGTACAGTATGTATGTATGTGTAAACATGTATATGTACAGTATATGTATATAATATGTTAATATATTTTAATTTTTTTATGTGTGTTTTGTGGAAGTAAAAGCAACAATGTTATTTTTTTGTATGTTATCAGTGTATTTACTGTTGTGTGTTACAGACTATAGCAAGAAACTGACACGCAAACTTGTATCATTGTATAAAGTTAAATGACTCCTACTTTGTTCTGTACAGCATCTTGTACAACGTCAGTTGCTTTTTAAAGTGCTTTATAAATGCATTTTGATTGATTGAAAGTTACAAACCTAATATTCACTGTGGTGCTCTGATGAAGTTCTTGCTAGCTTGCGTTGTTTAAAATGGATTTTGTTACATTTATGTCTGCACTGTGGGTGACATTGTGATGCCTCTTTTGGTTGGATTCGGCTTGGATTGGTAGAATCTTTAATCTTGGTGTCAAGATGATTCATGCAATTATTAGGACCACAATTTCTGCTCAATCAGCATAAAAAGCTAGCAATGCTAACCACACAGAAACATTAAACACAACACTTTACCTATACTACAGTACAGCACATCAGGTGTTAAAGACATTATATCTGATGTCATTTGCTCCTCCTGACCTATCCAGCGGTACAACGTTAAGGTTTTGCTTATGCTGTTTATTTCCATCCAAACTGGCAACAGTTAAGTTGACATTTGGATAGTTGCAGGGCGGGATGCACTGTCCCTTAACACAGACAGACCAATTAAACATGGGTCAGCAGGCCCATCCGTACCATATGATTCAGATTATATGAAAAGCACATGTTTCTGACTGTTCTTGCTGGATAAATGAACTTTAGGTATTGTCCTTGTTCCTAACAGTAAGTGGTGTCCTGACATCCTCCGGCATTAAATGCACTTTGGATATTTTTTAATAGTAATCACGGACTTTCCTCGAGGGCTGTGCTTTTATAGGTATGCTACTGTGAAGATGCATCATTTGTACAAAAATGGTTAGTTTTGTTCCAGTCATGCAGTGCACATGGACTGCAGTTGTCCTTTTTGTTCTTTACAGAACTCTGTTTATTGTTTATTCATTAGGGTTGTGATTTTTATTTTATGATGGCTGTGATACACACACACACAAGTGAATTCCCTATGACACATTCAATAGGAATGTATAAATAACTATCTGAGTAATCAACAAATCCCAAACAAGAACACAACATGAGCAACGAAAGAGCAAACAGCGCTTCATAAAAGCAAAAAAGGTCAATCCTGATTTAAATATGCAGAATGAATAAAACAGCATAAATATACATAATTACATCGACAATACAAAACGGTGCAGCAATGCTATGAAAAGCACAAAGTATCTGTTACTTCTCTTAATGATTTTTGTTAAAATGCACAATACAGTGAGAAAAAAAGGAATAACTTATGAATGGAAAAGGCTCTGGGTAGGTAAAAGCATATCACTTCTGCTAATTATTCTCTGATGCAATTGTCTGGATACAGTCATGGAAATATTTTACTTATATACTGTATGTTACTGTGATCAAGTTAGATGTTTCTACAAACAATGACTGAAAGATCTGGAAGATCGTTTTGTTTCGTTCTCCGTGGCGACAGCTGTGTAGATAGACTGTGTAATAATTGCAAGTGTGTTTTTTGGATCTCACTTCTTTCTTTTTCTTTGGATTTGCACTTCTTTTTTAAGTTTCTTCATCTGTAATCATCACTCTTTTCTTTGTTTGGTCGGCTATAGTAACATAATTACTAGTTACTCATAGTTAGTTAACATATTTAGTCAAAACACTAGCAGAGACTGGAAAAAAAATAGTACGTATACTTAACCCTTGTGTTGTCAACCTTGTTTTCTTTCAAAATCATTATGGCTTTTTCCCACATTTTTGTCACTTTTTTAACGTTGTGGGTGCTTTCTTTTAATGTTTAGCGCTTATTTTCAACTGAAAATGGGTCAATTTGACCCAAGGACAACATGAGGGTTAAACAAGTTAAAGTGTTAGCTCTTGTATTGTGACCCTAGGTTAAATATCACTTTTTGTATTGCACTGTGTGATAATTTGAGTATGGCATTCGGACAACACAACAAAATATCTAACACACGATGTAAAGGACTGTATGTGTAAACAATCTCAGACACAGGTATTAAGAAGTTCACAGCACCTTCCAATGATAAAATCACAATACTGATTTTTTTTTTTTAATTATTTTTTCACAAAAAGAAGCAGTGCAGCACGACTGTGTTTTATGTGTGCCTCCACACAGAGCATTTCTCTTCAAGTAAATCCAACTAATGGAGGCCTCTGTGAGCCACAGTAAAAACCTTATCATTTTAAATCAGCCTGGTTTAAAATAAATAAATAAATGCACGCCGCTGGATGTCTTGCTAAATATATTGCACCAGTACCTGGCAACTTGCCACTTCCTCTTGATTTACATTACCTATGTACGTAAGAAAGCATTTTCTTAATAAGTCCTGTAAGAGGGACTTGAATGGTGCCTCGCCTTGCCATGCACAAGAGCTCTTCATTGAGGATCAATCCTCTCTTTGGATTGGATGTGAGATGCTGTTTTACTGTCTAGAGTAAAACGGGAAAGCTTTTTGAACAAGGCGTGCATGAGATGGTTGAGCTTCAGTAATTATTAAAAGAGACAGAGTGTAGAGAAAGCAAATGGACCTGATGCAGCAGCACTGATGCACGTAGCACATTAGCACTTGAAAAGGAAGCATATGAGAGCTTTGCTCTTCCTGTCTGTCACATCAGCGTGAACATTTAGGACACATTTCATACGCTTACAAATCATAGCATACATGTTGCTGTGGCTCACTAACTCTAACCTTAGCCTAACCCAGAGTCAGAACTAAACAGGGTGAAGCAGCTTTCAGTTTCTATGCTCCTCATATCTGGAATAAACTCCAGAAACCTGTAATCCGCTGCTCTCTCAGTTTTTAAATCAAGGCGAAGACCTTTCTATTTGATGCTGCCTTTCTTTAAATGACTAATCATTTCTTTAAATTTCTTATGCTGCACTGTAAATTTTATTCTTGTGTTTATGTCTCTTTGTTTTTAACTGTCTATTCATGTGTTTTACCGTTTTTAATGCTTGTGATTTTAACTGTTTTTACTTGTGTTTATCTGTTTAACATTTTGTGTAAAGCACTTTGAATTGCCTGTGCTGAAATGTGCTATACAAATAAAGCTGCCTTGCCTTGCCTTGCCTTACAAGTCAGTAAGCCTATGAATTGGCTTGCACAAGTTAGTGTAGTCTGTACATGGGGGGGCAGTAGCTCAGTCCGTAGGGAGTTGGGTTGGGAACCGGAGGGTCTCTGGTTCAAGTCCCCGTACGGACCAAAGTATGGTGGTGGACTGGTGGCTGGAGAGGTGCCACTTCACCTCCTGGGCACTACCAAGGTGCTCTTGAGCAAGGCACCGAACCCCCAACTGCTCGTGGCGCGTTTCCGTGGGCAGCCCCCCCCCCCCACCCTGACATCTCTCCATTAGTGCATGTGTGTGTAATTCAGGCCTGTGTGTAATAACAACAATAGTGTAAAGTGTAGTTTCCCCTTGTGGTATTAATAAGGTATAATACAATGAAAAATAATTTGTCTGATTGGCAACAAATGACTTTGGAAATAAATAAATATGTCATTCTTCATGAGTCATTGGACGGTGTATAACCTTAAGATGTTTTATCCAATCTGGACACCCGTCCATCGCTGTCATTGGACAAAAATGCCCTAATAACCTAATAAATGTTTTTCGAAAATGAAACCAAGTTCTGGTACAACCTCAAAATACATATATGAACCTGAAAATGAGCAGAATACGGGCGCTTTAATGTGTTTTTTACCCCTTTGGTGTTTTGATGCCTGTCATTGTTGTCTTTTTTTCCAGACAGGATAACTGAGGTGAAGACAAACATCTACGTCACCAGCTTTGGACCAGTTTCAGACACTGACATGGTGAGAGCAGATATTGGTCACTTATTTATTGAATATTGAATTATTCACCCCCATCTTTGCTGCGGTATAAACGGAACAACT
This sequence comes from Etheostoma spectabile, assembly GCF_008692095.1. NCBI lineage: Eukaryota > Metazoa > Chordata > Actinopteri > Perciformes > Percidae > Etheostoma > Etheostoma spectabile. Next base: position 604,569 of record NW_022605577.1, on the reverse strand, counting down.
CCACCCCAGAGGATCGACTTACACTCATGTTCATACCATACTATCAGGATGAAAAGATGCTCCTTTTGCTTTACTTTTAGTATCACTACGGCTTTCTGTCCTTTCATAATTGCATCATTTCCCTCTCTCTCTCCCCACTAACGCACACACACTGAAGTGGGACGAGTTTCCCACACTTCAGCAGACTATGTCTATTCATCTGACAATTGTCATCTTATAAATTATTAAAAGTCCTCCTATTATTCAAGTCACGTCTCTTTATCCTGTGCTTTCCTGTTTATCATTCTGAAACATGCGCCCTCCCGCACATCATATCACGAGCGTCCCTTTTTATTTTATTCAAGACCCATTTTTCAAGTGATTGATATTGATTTAGCAGTTATAATGTTGGGGTTCAATGCAGTGGCCCATGAAAGATATGAATATGTTATTTTTCCAGAACAAAATGAACATTATAGAAAAATAAAAACAAGGCTGAACATGTATGATTTATTGCAGGTTCTACTCTTGCCCAGTCTGAAATATATTTTCCTCTAACTTGATTGATTTATTCAGATACTGTAGAGCAACTCAGCTGATTGCTAAGGTGGCCTGCTTTATTGAATTTTTAAGATTTGTAGGTCTACTGAACGGAAAATGGAAGAAATAAAATTAGAAGAAAACGTATAAGAAATCGTACTGTATTTAGCTTCAAAACAGCATTAGCCAAACAGATGTCAAAGGTATGTTTGAAATTACATTAAGTAATGTAAAAGCTTTATGGTCTTTGGCTGCCGTTTTATGCAATGGTACATACCAGGTGTGGTTGGGGTAGTAACACTATGCCTTAACCCTCATGTTGACCTAGGTTCAAATTTGACCCGTTTTTAATTAAATATTTTTCATAAAAATAAGCACTGAAAAGGTAAAAATATCAAAAATCTTTGGAAAAACATCAGAAAGCACCCACAACATTGAAAAAGTATCACAAATGTCGGAAAAAGTGATCAAAACCTTTTTTTTGTCATGGTTGACACCACAAGACAACACAAGGGTTAAAGGACAATTCCATTTTATTGCAACTTGGACAGGGCAAGAATCACAAGCAGTGAGGTGATCTGAGAGGTTTTATAGGCTACAGTATGTCTGGAGATGCTCTATGTTTTTCTTATTGTCAAGAAATCACATGAAAAAACAGAAATGTTTCTCTCAATACGTTGCGACTTCCCTGACCAGCCTGTGGCACTAAGGCCAAAGCCCATTAGTTAATACCAAAGACTTAAACCTTTATAAACAGGTGACAGATATATAGTTTAATGTTTTTTTCTATGACTTAGTGTTTTTAAGCTAACATTACTCAAACAGGAGGAAATAGTGACGTCACAGATTATTACGCCACAATATTTGGCCAGTCAATAGTCATGTTTCCATCTAATTGTCAATTGAATATTAAGCAAACTTTTAAAACGTCGCATAATAGAAAAGGCCAATTAGGAGCGTTTTCATCAACTGCTTTAGAGCAAATAAAGTAGACTTATGTCTGTTGACGTCACGCACCATTGATGATTGCAAACCGGCTAAGATGTGTGGCTAAATGAAGAGAGGTAGCATTGTACGAGTTGGCCACTTTTGGAGACTTTTGGTGTCAGTAAGACAACCGTACACCACTGTGTATAGGCGGTGTGCAGGGCCATTCGATTCAAGCTGTTCAATTCGTCGAGTTCCCCGACGTGACTGGGGCACAGGCTACAGCACCTGCGTAGCGGACCAACTCCACTATGCACCTTGTGCACGGCGCCCTGGATGGGACCCGTATCCCGACCCTTCCCCCATCCGATGGAGACCGGGACTATAGTCATGTCAGTTACATGTTCGCTACGTCCCAACTTATTAGGCAAAGCTGTTTCCATCTCCCGTTGTGCGCATTAACTCTTTTTTGAAAAACACAAAAACCACCTCCAGGGAGCGTAAAAATGTTTTGAGGATTTGAGGACGTTTTTTCTGTTGCAATTAATAAATAACCCTTGTGTTGTCTTCCCGTCAAAATTGAAAATCAACACTTTTGTCAAGGCTTTTTATCGATTTTTTTATTTTATTTTTTGTCCCTTTTTGCAACACTTTTGACGCTTTTTTTCTGTTTGTCACTTTTTTTGATAATTTCAACACTACGTATCACTAACTTATTAACTTTAGTTTT
>NW_022605577.1:602284-602383 GCF_008692095.1 Etheostoma spectabile | reverse complement strand
GTTATTTTTGGAATTTATGGTCAATAAACCTCATTTGTAGGAAATTAAACCTAATGTTTAAGCAAGAAAATCAGAAATTAAGAATTATTTAGACTAAAA
>NW_022605577.1:601450-602274 GCF_008692095.1 Etheostoma spectabile | reverse complement strand
ATGGATGTTGATGGATAATCACTGACTGGAATATGTCGACTTTTACTCAATAGTATTTCAAAAGCACTTTTTTTCAAATGCTATAAAATTGAATAAGTCGCCCCAAACTTAATGAAAGCAGAGAGTTTTTTCTTGCCAAAAAGCGTTGTGTGGAATCAATCGTGTTATTTTGGGGAAATAAAAGGAACGTTGATATAGGAAAACTGGTCAATTTGACCCGAGGACGACATGTGGGTTTAATAAAGGCGCATCAAAATACGTTGATGGAAACATGACTACATGGCAGCATGATGTTGTAAACAGTGTTTTGCTTTCTCACCATGAGTCAGCATGCAGCGCCCAGATCAGACCATCGGTGATATAGACACCTACGTACTTGAAGCTCCCCAGCCTCTCCACTGAGGACCCGTTGATATTAGGGGGGGGTAGTACCGAGGATGCACCTGTAGAAGTTGCAGAGTATCCTGGAGTCAACGTGGAACCTCCTCTGCCTCAACAACATCAGGCTTTACCTACACAGACAATACTTTTTCATCGTTAACAATAGAAAAAATATAAAGAAAATTGCTAAAAGTATCCTTTAAAGTGATTCTTGGGTTAGCCAGAGTTATTTGGAAGGGGAAACAAAGGCATTGGTAAGTTTCAATCCAAACTATCTGTTTATGAAAACATTTATCACAGTTTACTGACCCATGTCCTGCTTCAACTTTGACCTACTGAACCATACTGTGTTTGCTCGTCCAATGAGGGTTTATTAGTGACATGTTTTGTTGAAAGATAATTTTTTGGGCATTTTAGGCCTTTATTGACAGGACAGCTGAAGA
>NW_022605577.1:599539-601440 GCF_008692095.1 Etheostoma spectabile | reverse complement strand
GAGAGAGAGGGGGGAATGACATGCAGCAAAGGGCCGGGATCAAAGATCGGGATCTAACCCGGGCCCACTGCGTTGAGGAATGAGCCTGTAGATATGGGCGCCCATGAGCTATCTGGGTGCCCATGTGCAACTTATTTTCACTTTGAAGAAAATGTTTAAGAGTTGCTCTACAACTTGTCTGATCACCTGACTGTTCATATTTCATGCCTAGATATTTTTGTTGGAGCCATGTTGCCGTGTTCCCAGATCTCATGTACTTTAGTGGGTAAAATGTTATCACAACCAATACTAAAGGTAACCAAAACTACAAAAAAGAGATGCAAATTGTAGGAAACCTTTTGCTGTTAGTACTGCTATACCCTAAAAGAAAGTTTTGTTTTCAGTGTCCCCGAGATCTAAATGGCAGAAGCCTTTCAACTGTGACAGGAAACAACACTGGAGGAATGTAGCTCCCTCTCACTTGCTGTGTGTTAATCACACAAACATACACACACACACACTCGCTCTCCCACGCACACACATTTCAGAGTGCAGAGCTTTCTGCCCTAAATCCTTTCTTGTGTGTGTTTTCTTTTGACAGCAGAGGATTGTAGGTCAAGGGGTGGTCTTGGCCTCAGAGTTACCTTAAACACCGACTCTGAGCTGAGAGCACCACGGAGAGCGCGGGCCTCACCTTGATGGAGCTTTGACAAATAGAGAGAGGCATTTAAAGGCCGGGTTTTTTAGGTGGCAGGTGAAGTCAGTCGTGAAGAGCTGCTGCTTGTAGGCGCCGATTTTTTTCAGCAGAAATGGGACTCATGTTGAAGCATTATAATACAGTCTGATTGTTCACTTTTTTTCATCCCCTCTGCTCACAGGAGTACACCATAGACGTTTTCTTCCGGCAAAGCTGGAAGGATGAGAGGTTAAAATTTAATGGACCCATGAATATTTTGCCCCTCAACAACCTGATGGCAAGTAAAATCTGGACTCCGGACACCTTCTTCCACAATGGGAAAAAGTCCGTGGCTCATAACATGACCATGCCAAATAAACTGTTGCGGATCAAAGATGATGGGACACTGCTGTACACCATGAGGTAATTAAAGTCCCAGGCGCACGTCTGAAGTTAAAGTCACAAAGATGCATTTCATTTGTGTTTAATGAGATTGATTTAAAGGGGTAGTTCGACAATGTAGCTAATACACTTATTTAGTTTCTTGCTGAGTTAGCGTCTGTAGGCTAAAAATGAAAATACTGCCAGCAGCCGGTTAGCTTGAAGGGCTTACTTTTATTGTTAAAAGTGAGATTTCCATGCTTTTTTAAAATTATAAAGCAGGCCTAGGTGCTGTAAATACTGGGAATGTATCAAAATGCTCAACTTGTCTACGGTTGCTATGTCATAACTGCACTGCATATAGGTAAAAGGTCCCGCCACTGTGCCCAGAAAACCTAATTTATGTGCTCTCATTTCATTTTGTCCAGTCTGAGAGTGTTCACTCAAATCCTACCTTGATAAAGCATGTGTTAGCCTCTTAGGAAGTACGTAACAACATAATTGGTCACTAGAGCGCGACCGATATATCGTCGGGCCGATATTAAAGGCCGATGTTAGGCATCTCCCGATCCCAATCGGTATAAGCATTAATAATGGCCAATGAACGTTTTATTTGTTATTCTGTTTTTTTACATAGGAAATTAAGTTTCATATCTTAAGTTTGTATTTTATACATTTTATTTATCAAAACTTATATTTTGATGTTCCTTATTATTTTTATTTTAGTGAGAACTCATAAATAACGACAAATAACTAATGTTAGGGAAATCTGTTTATGTTTTGTTACGCATTTCTGGATTATTTTAAAAAATATATATATATTGGAATATCGGATTTTTAAATAACCAAATATTTGTATTGGTAT
>NW_022605577.1:595338-599529 GCF_008692095.1 Etheostoma spectabile | reverse complement strand
GCCTTAAAAATCCTTTATCGGTCGGGCTCTATTGTTCACATAAATTCTTCATGTATCCTATTTTATCCAATTTAGCATCTGTGTTGCCACCATGCGCTTTCAGGAAATACTATTTGAATGATAACCTGTTGCGAGTTATTTTCAGTGGTTGAATATTGTTGTATGACAGTACAATTGCATACAATGCAGATTCTTATCAAAGAGCTAACCTACCATCTCACCTTGACATACGTTAGTCTTTTGATGCCTAATGGTCTCTGCAGCTCCCTGTTTCCTTTGCACTGCTGATTACAGTTAAGATTAATTATTGTTCTATCAAAGCATTACAGATGGGAAGCGTCTTGAATAGTGCATGAGGCTTATGGGGTTTTCTTTTTCTTTCTTTTTTGAGAAGGTGCCTAATTTGTGCTGTTTACTTTTCATAAGTCTCCTTAATTGTCTGTGAATTGGATGCAGGTTAACTGTGCATGCGGAGTGTCCAATGCATCTGGAGGATTTTCCCATGGACTTTCATTCCTGTCCACTAAAATTTGGCAGCTGTGAGTAACTCTGATGATGGTAGCGCTTCAGGGACCCTTAAGTAAAATGCTATTTTCTGTTTTTTCTTCTTCTCCGTAAGAATTTGGTGAAGCTGGAATGCATGGCTCACTTTTCTGGCAGTAGCCCTTCAAATTTCATACATATATACAGTATATCTTTATATATAATAACTGACAGATGAAAGACTAAGTGCTAAGGTCACCAATGAATATGGGGAAAGGACTCTAAACTCATCCAAATATTTTATTTTGTTAATTTAGATCTGTATTAATCACTATTTTATTGCTATTGTTTCTTTACATTTGGATGAAAATTGTTTTGCTCTATGCTGCTTTTAAGACATTGGTTCAAAAACAAGGGCTTATTAATGATCAGAGCATCAGTACATGGTGGGTCATGTCTGAAATGCCTTGACTTCTCACATTAATTACATTTCCCATTTACTTTTAATGCATGTACAGTATGTGGCAACCTACAGTAGTTCACATGAAGCTCACAACAGTCCTTGCAGTAATCTGTAGGATGACATGATTGGCAGGACATTTCAATAATTGTATATTGAGGAAAAATTCAGTTTTTACAGACATTCATAGGCTATGAGACTAGCTTTCAAATTTCATATTCAGTGCATGCTTTGACTGATTGCAAAGGGCAAATGTCACTGTGCATCAATTGCTTGTTGGCGTTTTTATGTATTCCATCTTCAGCCACTGAGAGATTGCTTTCTCCCTACAGTATTCCTATTTTTTTTTTTTTTTAGAAACCCAGCTTAAAACACAATGTAGTGGGGGCTTTTCATTTGGGTCACTGACATAATTTCTCGAAAAATCATCAATAGCTGCGGCTGCCCCAGATTTATCCCCTATGGGTTTATCCTCTTCTCTTTTTTTAGATGCCTACACAATCTCAGAAGTGACTTATGCTTGGACTCGAAATGCCTCCGACTCCGTGGTGGTGGAAGGAGAAAGCTCCCGCCTGAACCAGTATGACCTGCTTGGCCAAACGGTCGGACAAGAAACTATCAAATCGAGCACAGGTAAGCTTTGTGGAGGTCTAGAGGAATTTGAATCCACCTCATGACTCCTCCACCTCCCACTAACCTATGTCCTCCACAGTAAACATTCCTTAGAAAATGTCTCAGAATTAGCAAAGAAATGGTATTTTCAAATACTTAAAGTGCTCATTATGCTTTTGGCTTTTTTCCGTTTCTTTTTCGTGTTATATACCTTTTTGTGCACGTTATAGGTTTACAAAGTGAAAAAGCCCAAAGTCCCCCCCCCCCCAAGAGACTTACCATCTCCGACAGAAAACGCTGTTCACAAACTGCTTCAAACAGCTCGATTGTAGTCCAGCCTTTACTCGCCTAGCTGTTAGCGTGGCACTCCCTCATACTCATCCCTCATTCTAAATGGCTAGTAGTCCTTACCTAGGTACTGTCAAGGCATGCCCGCATACTCTGCTTCTGACTGGCTAGTAGTCCTTACTAGCTACTGTCAGGGCACACCCTCATACCTGCTTCTGACTGGTAGTAGTCCTTACTAGGTACTGTCAGGGCCCTATACTCTCTTCTGACTGGCTAGTAGTCCTTACCTAGGTACTGTCAGGGCCCTCATACTCTGTTCTGACTGGCTAGTAGCGCTAGTATCGGGTCGTTACCTAGGTACTGTCAAGGCATGCCCGCATACTCTGCTTTGACTGGCTAGTAGTCCTTACCTAGTATGTCAGGGCACACCCCATACTCTCGTTTGACTGGAGTAGTCCTTACCTAGGTACTGTCAGGGCCCTCATACTCTGCTTCTGACTGGCTAGTAGTCCTTACCTAGGTACTGTCAGGGGCCTCAACTGCTTCTGACTGGCTAGTAGTCCTTACCTAGGTACTGTCAGGGCCCATACTCTGCTTCTGACTGGCTAGTAGTCCTAACCTAGGTAGTCAGGGAACGCCCTCATACTCTGCTTCTGACTGGCTAGTAGTCCTTACCTAGTACTGTCAGGGAACACCCTCATACTCTGCTCTGAATGGTAGTGGATGTGTTTTTTTTCCGGGGGGGTTTGGTTTTTTAATTTGTCTGGTTTATGTTTTTGTTTGGGTTTTATAGGGGGTGTGGGGTGTGCGGTTTATATCGTTTTGTTTTTGGCACGTTTTTTTATTGCGTTTTTTTGTGGGTAATTTTGTTTTGTGAATTGTATGTTGGAATTTTTTATTGATGGATTATTTTGTTCATTGTGGATTTTTTTTGTTTTTTCTTGTTTTTATTTTTTTTTGTTTTTTTTTATTTGTGTTTTTTGTGCTTTTGTGTTGGTTTGTTTATTTTCTGTTTTTTTTTTTTTTTCTTTATTATTTTTTGTTTCTCTTATTCTTTTTTTTTTTTTCTTTTTTTTTTTTTTTGTCTCTTTTATTTTTTCATTTTTTCCTTTTTTTTCTTTTGTTTCTTTTTTTTCTTGTTTTTTCTTGTTCTTTTGTTTCTTCTTGCTTTTTGTTTTTTTCCTTCTCTTTTTTTTTTTTTTTTCTGTTTCTGCCTTTTTCCTTTTTTTTTGTCCTTTTTTCTTCTTGTTTTTCCTTTTGTTTTTTTGTTTCTTTTTTTATTGTTTTCTTTTTTTCTTCTTTTCCTCAACCTTTTGTGTTTTTTTTTCTTTTTTTTCTTTTTTTTTGCTTTTTTTTTTTTTTTTTTTTTTTTTCTTTTTTCGTTACCTAGGTACTGTCAGGGAACACCCTCATACACTGCTTCTGACTGGCTAGTAGTCCTTACCTAGCTACTGCACATGTGCGACTTCCAACAAAGATGGAACAGAAGTGAGATGTCTTACTCTGTAGCTAAAACTGAGAGCTCAACACACAGGGTGAAAATAGGAGCTGCACTAATGTGCGGTACAAAAATTAAACCGCATAATCCTATTCTGGTACAACCTCAAAATACAATTATGAACCTGCATAATATGAGCACTTTAAGAAATGATGAAGCCACACTAGATAGTTGTCAGCTGGCACGCAGCTAAATGTGGCTATTTAATAGCTGTTTCTAATACAACCTTTAGTGACAAAACCAGTGCAAATACAACACCTGAAAACTGACATCTGTAGCTCCAACCTGCTTAGGTTTGTGGAATTAGCATCCTAAATATCTTTATTACTCGGTTCCAAACTGTTTGAGTGTTAAAATCAAACTGTGAGGATTTTATGCTTGTTTGGGTGTATGTTGAACTTGTCCACCTCCTACATGTTGCAGGAGGCGGCTGTAGCTTTCTGGGAAGCGCTTGCTAAGTTTTGTATTTTTGCTACTGACTTGGCTTGGCTTGAAAATGCAGAGAAACATTTGTTCTGGCTTCCTCTGCATGACAAACATTCGACAAAACAGGGATTTGGCAGGCATACATCTTGAACTTTGTTTTGTATAAGATAAGATAAGATAAACTCTTTGTTGTCATTGCACAACTTCGTACAATTTCATGGTATGAGACACATACCATGAAATTGTGAGTGCCACAACTGAAAGTGCATTAGAGATGATAACAAAACAATGGATAAATAGCTAAAAACAAGAATAATTTAAGACTTGCATATGATACTGTATATTGCACATGTTGTTTAATAATAAAGGCTGTATTATGTTAATATGCATTTAGCATGGCCTAGAGACCCCCCCCCCCCCAAAA